>NC_091219.1:6228706-6308706 GCF_040958095.1 Procambarus clarkii
ACTAGTCTAGTGGCATACCTTTGAACCTTTTCCAGCTTCGTCTTGTGCTTGACAAGGTACGGGCTCCATGCTGAGGCCGCATACTCCAAGATTGGTCTTACATGTGTGGTATACAAGATTCTGAATGATTCCCTACACAGGTTCCTGAAGGCTGTTCTGATGATAGCCATCCTCGCATATGCCACAGACGTAATTCTTTTTATGTGGGCTTCAGGAGACAGGTTTCGTGTGATATCAACTCCTAGATCTTTCTCTCTGTTCGTTTCATTAACTACTTCATCTCCTATTCTGTATCCTTTGTCTGGCCTCCTCTTTCCACCGCCTAGTTTCATTACTTTGCATTTACTCGGGTTGAACTTTAACAGCCATTTGTTGGACCATTCGTTCAGTCTGTCTAGGTCATCTTGGAGAAGTACTCGTCAGTGCTTACTAGTATAATAAGAAGAGCAAAGCGTTCCTCTGATGAGAATAGATTCAAAGAAGCAAACGGCAACATGAAAAGCACACGGAGAGCCATCTCTAACGTTCCAGGAGATAAACAACATTCACATAACAAGATAAAAATCTCCAAGGATGGTTATACACCTGAAACAGACCTTGAAATAACAAAAGAATTTAATAGCTTCTTTTCATCGATTGGTGCTAACCTTGCCCGAAAAATCCCACAGACCCAGACACATGTTACCACATCTTTCAGGCAGCTATCTAAACTCTCTTCTCCTCTCACCAATCAGTCCTATAGATGTTGTCTCCATCATTCACTCACTAAAAACAAAGTTAGGAACATTAGTGAAATACCAACGATAGTATACAAGAGTGCCTCCTATGCCCTTTCACCACCCATAACTTAGCTGTTCAATAAATCTCTAGTGTCATACCTTCCCTGACATCCTTAAAAAAGCAAGAGTAACGCCAGTTCATAAAAGAGGTAACACGGCAGACATAAATAATTACAGACCCATATCAAATCTACCTTTATTATCCAAAATATTTGAAAAAAGTATTTACAAACAGCTCTACTCCTATCTCGTAAAATTCAATACACTAAGTCCCTGGCAGTTTTGCTTCCGCTTCCAATAGAGTACCAATGATGCAATTGTTAGTCTGCTTGACTTATTCTACTCAGCCCTTGACAAAAGTGAGTTTCCAATTGGACTCTTCATTGACCTGAGAAAGGCTTTTGATACTGTTAACCATAACTACCTCTTACTTAAACTCCACCATTATGGAATCCTTGGCCTTGCCCTGAACTATATCCGATCCTATCTTAGTGACAGACACCAATATGTAGCCATCAATGATATAACCTCTCTTACTCTACCACTAACCATAGGGGTGCCACAGGGCAGCATCCAAGGACTCCTCCTGTTTCTTATATACATCAATGATCAGCCTAATGTCTCTAACATGCTAAAACCTATTTTGTTTGCTGATGATACTACTCTCATCTACTCTGACCCCAACCAACTCATATTAAATAATGTTGTAAACAATGAATTAAAAAAAGTCCACTTATGGATGTTAACCAACAAACTCACACTAAACATAGAAAAGACCTACAACATCTTATTTGGAAGTAAATCAACAAATGCAATTCAGCTTCAGATAGATAATGTAAACATTAGCAATAAAAATGATGGAACGTTCCTTGGCCTATACCTAGACAAGAGCCTCATCTTCAGCACCCACATACAACACATAACTAAAAAGGTTTCTAAAACAGTTGGTATACTCTCTAAGATCATATTAGTCACGGCATAAAGATGTACTCGCCAGGCAGGTTTGGATGGTCACGGCACAAGGATGTACTCGTCAGGCAGGTTTGGATGGTCACGGCACAAAGATGTACTCGTCAGGCAGGTTTGGATGGTCACGGCACAAAGATGTACTCGCCAGACAGGTTTGGATGGGCACAGCACAAAGATGTACTCGTCAGGCAGGTTTGGATGGTCACAGCACAAAGATGTACTCGTCAGGCAGGTTTGGATGGTCACAGCACAAAGATGTACTCGTCAGGCAGGTTTGGATGGTCACGGCACAAAGATGTACTCGCCAAACAGGCTTGGATGATCATGATGCAAAACTGTACTATTTATGGATGGTCATGGTACAAAGAGGAACTTGATTCAAAGAAAGGTTCAAATTATCCCAGAAATAAAGACTTTAATAAAATGCATAACTTTTTGCATTGTAATACGTTATGCATTTTGAATTGATATACAAATTGGATTTTAATTGTAATATTTTATCTCTTTTTGTTTTACAGTGAAAACATTGTTAAGAGCAACAGCAGTATCTGATGAGTACAGCAGCTGTAGCAAGACCAGGCGACAGAGCAGTGCTTGAGAACAGCAGCAGCATCACAGGAAGAAGCTGCACATCCATAAATACTCTACAGCAGCAGCAGCAGTTGTGGCCAGACCCAAAGATGAGTTATCACCACCACAATGGCCACAGGAAACAACACAACAAGAAAGTCAGGATTAACAGGGCGAGGAAGAGGCAGAGTTTGGTGACGACTTCTGCAGTGTTGCGGCTGTTTATTGTGATGGCTGCTACGGTGTCTCTTGTCCACACCCTGGCTCTCCCGCCACCTGCTGACACTCAGCCTCTCCCGGCACCGGCTGATACTCTGCCTCTCCCGGTCCCTGCTGACACTCTGGCTCTCCCGGCCCCTGCTGACACCCAGCCTCTCCCGGCCCCTGCTGACACCCTGCCTCTCCCGGCCCCTGCTTACACTCTGCCTCTCCCGTCACCTGCTGATACTCTGCCTCTCCAGGCCCCTGCTGACACCCTGCCTCTCCAGGCCCGTGCTGACACCCTGCCACTCCCGCCACCTGCTGACACCCTGCCTCTCCAGGCCCCTGCTGATACCCTGCCTCTCCAGGCCCCTGCTGACACCGTGCTCGATAATATGGTGCCTGATGGCACAGTACCTGCTGAGATGGTGACTGTTGACATGGAGTTAGTTGACATGATTCCTACTAACACTCTGCCTGTTGGCACGGTGCTTGCTGATATCCTGCCGGTTGAAACGTTATCTGCTGGCACTCTGCCTGCTGACATGGTACCTGCTGATCCATCATCTGGTGATTCATCGCCTGCTGATCCATCATCTACTGACCCATCACCTGCTGATCCATCACCTGCTGACCTGACAACTGCCTACCTGTTTCCATCTACTCTGTCCTCAACTTATCCAACTCGTCAAGGTATGTGTTATCATGTTATAAACAAGGCTGTTCTTCATAATTTAAAATAACAAAGGTTCATTAACGTAGGTGAAATTGCACACCAGATGAGAACAGATTACTTACAAAAGCACATGTGGCATGTTAAATATGCAAATGAAAGTTTATGATTAAGTAAACAGTCAGCATATGCAAATTGACCAGTAGGCATGTAATGTGTTAAGTTTACATGGGGAATTGAATGAATTAGTTAATTCTTATTTGTGATGGCAGCATTTTGAAATGTTAGTACCTAATTTGGAATAACATACATATCTAGTTATATGTTTATGTAATAACGTATCAAGAAACTAGGCTAATGTCTTGATATGTTTCATGCATTAGGTTGTAGTTTTTCTTGTGATTCACAGAGATTAGTGTAATAGATCATAAGCAGTTTGTAAGAAAAGTTACCATACCTTAAGAGTTATAAAGTAATTGAACAGAGGTGCCCTATGTCCATATAGCTTAAATTTAATGGTCGACAGAGAGTTGTCATGAAATTTCATACACCAGCTGAAGGTGCAATTCTGCTACATTTCCAGCTGTGGTTTAAAGGGACGGATGTATACCACTGATTTCAGAAATATTATACTTTGTAACGTGGTTTTTCGTGGGTGGCAATATACTACATACCTGGAGATGTTTCACTGTTATTAGGTATATATAATATATGCTATGTTACCTGTTATTTTAGCTACACGTGTGTGTTAAAGTATACTTGGCTACACGGAGTGAGAAAGCTAGCAACTTTACTGCCTCCCAGAGTTAAAAGTCAGTTTGTCTATAGACGTAGTAGATGTAGAACATGTACTACTGGGCAACTACTCCAACAATTAATTACCCTTTTTACCTTTAGGTTAAATAATTGTTTTAGGGTCAAGTATTCAATAAGTGGGTTACAATTTAAGATAATAATATTGCCACTGTTTTATATAAAGTAATAAAAATTTTATTGTCAATAAAAAATTTGAGAAACTGCATAAGTGACAAAAATCTTGTAAACTCTTTCTATAAGTTTCTAATGAGGGAAAGATTTTTCCACATGGTAGGGAGAAATAACAGGTAGAGTAAGCTTTACCATTAAATAATATCAACACAATACAATATCTTGAATTTGGAAATTTTAACACCAGAACGATAGCCTAGTTAATAAAAGAAAGTCAACAATTGAATCACGACAAACACGATTTGTATTATTTGAAATTTAAAACAGTCTGATCTTTCCACATTTGACACAATTCAATACTGCACAATAATCACAATTATGAGCACATTAAATTTATCATCAAACTATAAAGAATTATGTTATCAAGATAATTATTAATAGGGTATTAATAGTAATATTATTAATAATTATTTACCATTTACCACTGGTAAATGTGTAAATATAGAAAATGTTAAGGAATGGGAGCTTGCTGCTCCAAAATTACATCGGAATTTGACATATAGTTACTTAGGCCAAAAACTGAAGCACTATAAATCGTAGCGGCTCGCAAAATGTTCGTACTCTGTTTTCTGTTAGTGGGTCCTCGTGTAGGGTAATTTCAGGTAATTTAGTAAATCAGTTTAGAACGTTAGAAACGTATGGGAGAATGGGCTGGAGCAGCGAGCAGCCCTTCGTCTGCATCATATGGATACTTAAATCTCTGTTATTGGGTCGGTATAAGAGGGATTGACTGAACACTTTACCTCTCTCCCTAATATTAACTTGATATACTTATGCAACTACAATGCCCTTCACCTGACAATTTATAATCATTACTGACTATGTCTTGAAGTTTGAGTTAAAGAGACAGAAAGGGACCTCAGGAATCCTCAAGTTGTGCCTTCGGCCTGTAATCTGACGTAACAGTGATTGTCAGGTGAGTATAACATCTCTATCTCCATGCACATATTATCTGGATCCATTTATTTATGTATAATTATATATTCAGATGATGAGTCATAATAACGTGGCTGAAAAATGTTGATCAAACCACTCACTAGAAATTTAAGAGACGACGACGTTTCGGTCCGTCCTGGACCATTATCAAGTCGATTGTGATGAGACGCGGGAGGCAAGGGCATTAAGTAGGCAAGAGAGAGAAATGAGGAGATGGAAATCTTAGAGGAAGATAAGAGCAAGGCAAAAGGTACGGAAGGTGTAATAAAGGGTGTAATAATAGGAATAAGAAAGGGATCGTAAGAGAAAAAAAAAGAGAAAAGGAAGGGTAGGATTATGTTAGGTCACGTTTGTTAGAAAGTGTAGACCATTTGAGTACATACTGTGAAAGGGAAGAGTCAACAGCAACAAAGCCAGGACTAGGTTGTGTATCAGAGCCAATTCGACAAGACGGCGTCTGTGTAGAGGTAGGAAAGATTATTTTAGAGGAAGACCAATGAATTGGATGATTAGGATCTCTAACATGACAGAAGAGAACATTGTTTGTGTCTGCGGACTTAACTCTTCTTTTGTGTTCCTTTTGTCTGTCATTTAGTGTTCGGCCAGTTTCACCAAAGTATTGGAGAGGACAAGACGAACAGCGAATAGAGTAGACACCAGCAGCATTAGAAGCAGGAGGAGCAGTGTGAACTAGATTGCTACGAGGAGTGTTAGTTTGTCGAAATGCGAGCTTTATGTCAAGAGGACGAAAGGTATTAGTAGGAGTTTTGAGTTCAGAAATGAAGGGAAGGCAGAGCAGTGCTAATTGTGTTGGAAGTATGTTTAGGATGAAAGAAATTTCGTTTAGCTTGAGAATAGACACAGTTGATAAAATAAAACGGGTAACCAAAGCGAGAGAATGATTTGTAGATAAAGGAAATTTCAGAATCAATAACCTGAGGGTCGCTGAGGCGTAGAGCGCGGAGGAAGAGAAACAAGAATATTTTTCTGAAGAGGATGATGGTAGGAAAGGAAGTGAATGTACTTGAAAATGGCCCAGGCCGGACCGAAACGTCGTCGTCCCTTCAAATTCTAGTGTGTGGTTTGGTCAACATAATTATATATTCTTACTCAAATGCTGGCTACATAGTATAACATCAACCAAACACTGGTAGTGATCTGTTCACACTTGTATGTCTACATAACTTTATTGTGCAATTAGCACAGACCTTAATAATCTAAAATTCAGATCCCATTGTGCTGATGGAAATTCCCTGTTGAAATGATAATTAACGTTAAGCAATAAACTCACTTGTAGGTCTCCGATTCTCGTATACATTATATATGAGAATGTATAGTCTTCAACACAATAATGCCTGTAGCCTCTTCACTTTCAAACTATGTATTATAGTATTGGATTAACCACCCTGAAAAAACTCATTTACTTTGACATTTGGGATTACGGAGCATTTTGGTTTCAAATTTCCATTTACATGATACACATGAGCAGATTGAAAATTTTCCATTAGTCCCATTTTACATTCCATGCGGTTGTGATCCATGAGTCTTCCAGTTTTTACCGAGTCCTCAGTACTCCAGTTCACACATGATCTTCATATCGACTGTGCATTCCCTCTCCTCGACGTATACGTCAAGACCAGAGACGCCACCTTCACTACTGACGTCTACACGACACCAACAATCAGGTGTGTGTGTGTGTGTGGATGGCCTCAGTGAGTGACGCTACTGATACAAGAAAAGTGTGATGAACTCATACACACGTAGACCTCTCACCCACTGCAGAAACTGCACCCAGCGCACAAAGAATTGGAGAATATGGTGCAAGTCCCAGTAAACTATGGACAAACAAAGAAGTGAACACCTGTATTACGAAGTATCTAAATAAATTGTATAACTCCACCCACACCAGCAGTCGCCCCCACGCAAGTTAGTCAGTAAACTAGCCCGACATTCAAGAAAATAGGCAAGCAGGCAGTCAGGCTGACAGGAAGGCAAGATAATAGGCAGGGAGACAGATAGGCAGACAGAGGCAAGCGATCTGAAAGGCAGGCCATCAGGAAGGAAGACAGGCTTGCAGAATGGCCAAAAAGCAGGAGGTGAAGCAGAATGACAATCAGGCGGGTAGGTTTGCAAAATGGCAGGCAGGTTGACAGGATGGCATGGAGTCTGGGAGGCAGGATTGCAAGCAGGCTGGGAGGCATGATTCAGGCGGGAAGGATGAGAGGCAGGACAGCAGATTAACTGGCAGGCGAGACGTCCTGCAGACTGGCAGGAAGGCTGGCAGATTGGCTGACAGGCTGTGAGGCACACTGATATCATGGCAAGCAGTGTGTCATGACGGCAGGCAGGCTAGTAGTACGGCAGGTAAGCTGGCAGGCAGGCTGGCAGGTCGGAAGACTGGTTGACAGGACGGCAGTAAGGTTGACAAGATGACAGGAAAGTTGACAGGATTGCAGGCAATACAGCAGGTAGGCTGACAGGAAGGCATACAGGCTGGTAGGACGTCAGGCAGGAAGCTGAAAGATTGGCGATCAGTCTGTGAGACACGCTGGTATGATGGCAGGCAGGCTAGCAGGATGGTAGGCGGGATGGCAGGACTGCAGGCACACTTGCAGGAGGGTAAACAGGCTTTGATGGTCGACAGAATGGCAAGCAGTGTTGGAAATTTCCAACAGTTATTCTCATCTGTGGGGAAATCTGGCTCCAGTATAATAATACTAATAAAATGTATAATTTTAAATGTAAAATAATGATAAATTCTAAGATAGCTCGAAGGACCAGAATGAGTAATTAAATGAGAAAATCCGTGACTTATAGATCTATGATTATATAAATAAATTCTATTAATTAAGAAATGACTGTAAATTATATAATTCTAGAGTCAGCCTCCCATGACACATTTTGGGGGGTATTCTATAAGATTAATCTATGTGGAACATATATTGTGCAATAATGATAATAATTATAATATGCACACACATAGGTAATGAGTAAAATATGTAATGCAAAATAATACTTCAATGCTAAAATTAATAATGCATAAATGGCAGTATCAGATATATAGATATATGTATATGGACTCTGAATAATAAGATACTATCTACAATGAAAACTGTTTATGTCTCAGCTGTGACAGGGGACGAAGATGCAATCCACTGTACGCCAGGCTGGAAACTGTTTGAGATAGTGTTACTTAGCACACGTGAGGGTATGGCGGTCACACGCTTCCTCAGGAGTGTTGCACCATGCTGCAATAATGATAATTCTGTAATTTCCACCCCAAACTAGTATTTACACACATATAAGGTAATATTTAAATATTTGGACGGGAAAGAACTGCACTTACATGTTATTTTGGGTACGCCCGCAGCGTGACGACATCGCTACCTATATTAATCATATTTAAGAGCTCTATAAACATTAATAAAAGGTAAAATGCCTGCCGAACTGGTGTCCGTGATTCTGGTAAGCTGCGTCCTCAATCAGGCATCGAAGAATGTTCGGATGCCGGCTGGATGAGCAGGTTTTTCGGACCGCTTACGGAACACCACGCTTCTTGTTGGTAATGGCGAGAGTCCTCTCTCTCCTCCTTCCCCAAAGTCGCGCATGCGCAATAGCTCGCCGTGAGGATTCGAGCATAAATTACATTTATTTATTAACGCTAAATAGGGAAGGGGGCGTGTATGAACACTCTTGATGGTTCAGATAAATTCTCTATGTGGTGATGTTTAATTCTCACAGTGCACGTCAGTTAATGTAGACGGCACAAATAAAACAATACGGGCTTCGTGGTGGAAATGATGTTAGATTATGATATGATTTACTGGAACAGCGATTAAGCTGGGTAAAGAAATTCCAGTAAACTATTGTATACTAAAAGTAAACCTATTACTATATTATTATTCCTAATAAAGAAAAGTAAATTGATACATTGGTGTTAGATCTACAGGTATGTGGAAATTTTATCCTCCGTGCGTGGGTGACGCAACACTACACAATTCTAGGAGAAATTACATGATGTTCCACAACCTAATACAGTAAATTCTACAATACTAAACTACGTATTAGTGGTGTTAGTCAATTATTACTTTGAATACAGGAAATACATCCTGTTGTATTAAGGATTATTAAATGAATAATAGATGTGTATACAGCCTAATACAGGAAATACATCCTGTTGTATTAGGGATGAGAATAACTGTTGGAAATTTCCAACATCATCCCTAATACAATAGGACGTAATTCCTGTATATACACACTTCACACTCATTTACTAATCCTTAGTACAATGGGATGTATTTCTTGTACTAATCGTAATAATTAAGTAACACTACTAATCCGTAGTTTAGTATCACAGAATTCATTGCATTAGGATGTGGAGCGTCATGTAATTTCTCCTAGAATTGTGTAGTGTTGCGTCAGCCACCCACGGAGAATAAATTTCCACATATCTATAGATGTAATAGAAGTCCAACCATTTACTTACCTTTATCAAGGATAATTATTTAGTAATAGGTTTACTTTATTTAGTATACAACAGTTTACTGGAATTCCTTTACCAAGCTTGATAGCTGTTCCAGTATATAATAGTTATAATCTAAAATGATTTCCACCTCCAAAGGATTGTCGTTTTATTTGTGCAAGTCTACATTAACAGAGTAGCACTACGAGAAATATTATTACCACATAATGCATTTATATATGACGTAAATTTTCGTCATAAACACTTCCTTCCCTATTAAACTTCATATAATTAAATATAACTTATTCTCGGGGCCCCCACTGGGAGCTATCGTGCATGCGCGTCCCGAGAGGGAAGGGAACTTTCGCCATTTTTGATCAACTGGCAGTACGGTGTTCCGAAGCGGTCCTAACAAATCCCACAATCTAGCAAGCATCCGTACATCATCGGCTTCAGATTGAGGACGCAGCTTACCAGAATCATGGACACCAGTTCGGCAGACATTTTTACCTTTTGTATTATTATTTTAAGCTCTAATAATAATTAATATGGATGCAATGTCGTGACGCTGAAGGCGATAAAATAAACCCCATGTAAGTGCTGTTTCTACCCCTCCAAATATTTAGATATTGCATATATGTCTGTGAATACTAATTTGGAGGGGAAATTATGGAATTTTATTATTGCAGCCTGGGGCAAAACTACTGAGAAACCGTGTGACTGTCATGTACTCACGTGTTCCAAGGATCACTATCTCAAGATGTTCCCAGACTGTTGTAGAGACTGGACTCCACCTACGTCCCTCTGTCACAGCTGAGATTTAATCAGTTTTCATTGTAGATAGTACCTTTTAATTATTAAGAGTCAATACATACTATATTGCATTGATTACTTATTAATCTTTATCATGCAGTAGTATTTTTGCATTACAAGTTTTATCATTATCTATGTGTGTACATATTGTCATTATTATTATCATATAATATATGTTGCACGTAGATTAATCTCATAGAATACCCCCCAAGATGTGTCATGGGAAGCTGTATCTAGATTGTATAGAATTTAGTTACCGTAGAATAGAATATTAGAATTTATTACATATAATCATAGAGATCAATAAGTCACTGGTTCTCTCATTTATCAACGCATTCTGGTCCTTCGAGCTATCTTAGAATTATTAATATTTGCATTTATAGAATTATACACTTTATCAGTATTAAACTAAAGCCAGATTTCCCCTCAGACAGGCTGACATGAGGTCAGGGAAGCTGGCAGACTGGTAAGATGGCAGGCAGGACGGCAGACAAGTTAGCAGACTGACAGGCTGAATGGTAGCCAGGATGGCAGGACGGAAATTAGGCTAACCTGCTTAATATCTGTCCTAATATCAGGCTATTTAGCAGGATGGCAGATAGGCTGGCAGGACGACAGGCAGGATGGGAGAACGGCAAACAGGATGGCAGGCAGACCTGTAGGTAGGCTGCCAGAACGGCAGACAGGCTGGTTGGATGGTAGGCAGAACAGTAATTAAGCTGGCAGACAGGCTGGTAGGTAGGCCGACAGGATGGCAGGCTAGCTGACAGGCAGGTTGGGTAAGGTGAGAGGTGGGCAGATAGGCGGCAGCATTGAGTTAAAATGGTCAGTAACCACAAGTGGTTAATCTGGTTGTGTCTGAGCCTTAAATATGTGATGGAGGAATTGTTAAACAGAGCAGTATGCATGGAGTAGTTTGGGACCCTAAAGACATGTTGCATTTTTATAAGATTAATAATTGCAACTAACTCTAGCAAGCTAGAGTATCAGAACCTTTAGTCAGACCCACCTCTTCCCATTGGCACCTTTAGTCAGACCCACCTCTTTCCATGGACACCTTTAGTCAGACCCACCTCTTCCCATGGACACCTTTAGTCAGACCCACCTCTTCCCATGAACACCTTAAGTCAGACCCACCTCTTCCCATGGACACCTTTAATCAGACCCAACTCTTCCCATGGACACCTTTAGTCAGACCCACCTCTTCCCATGAACCTTTAGTCAGACCCACCTCTTCCCATGAACCTTTAGTCAGACCCACCTCTTCCCATGGACGCCTTTAGTCAGACCCACCTCTTCCCATGGACGCCTTTAGTCAGACCCACCTATTCCCATGGACACTTTAGTCAGACCCACCTCTTCCCATGGACACCTTTAGTCAGACCCACCTCTTCCCATGGACACCTTTAGTCAGACCCACCTCTTCCCATGAACAACTTAAGTCAGACCCACCTCTTCCCATGGACACCTTTAGTCAGACCCACCTCTTCCCATGGACACCTTTAGTCAGACCCACCTCTTCCCATGGACACCTTTAGTCAGACCCACCTCTTCCCATGAACAACTTAAGTCAGACCCACCTCTTCCCATGAACCTTTAGTCAGACCCACCTCTTCCCATGGACACCTTTAGTCAGACCCACCTCTTCCCATGGACGCCTTTAGTCAGACCCACCTCTTCCCATGGACGCCTTTAGTCAGACCCACCTATTCCCATGGACACTTTAGTCAGACCCACCTCTTCCCATGAACCTTTAGTCAGACCCACCTCTTCCCATGGACACCTTTAGTCAGACCCACCTCTTCCCATGGACACCTTTAGTCAGACCCACCTCTTCCCATGGACACCTTTAGTCAGACCCACCTCTTCCCATGGACACCTTTAGTCAGACCCACCTCTTCCCATGAACCTTTAGTCAGACCGACCTCTTCCCATGGGCACCTTTAGTCAGACCCACCTCTTCCCATGGACACCTTTAGTCACACCCACCTCTTCCCATGGACACCTTAAGTCAGACCCACCTCTTCCCATGGGCACCTTTTGTCAGACCCACCTCTTCCCATGGACACCTTTAGTCACACCCACCTCTTCCCATGGACAGTAGGCCGGGAGACAATCGGAGACACACACGATTACTGAGGTCCGCGGAAATTCGTCAATTTCTCGGGACATTGAAGGAGTATAGAGGCTAGATCATAGTATTTGGCCTCTCACAGTGTGTAGCTAGCAGGGTGCAACATAGTATAGTCATATTGCTAGCGATAGTGCGAAGATTTGGCGAAGAAACCAAAGTGTAGCTAGTGGCATCACAGGTGCATGTAAGTGTGTGACCTGACCGGGTGGGACGCCCCGCCGTGGAACTACCTGATTGTGCTGTTGAGTGGTGACTGTGATCAGTGGTACAGTGAATTAGTGAACTGTCACACAACGATACAGTGACTGACTCCAGAGCTTTGTGTAGACAGAGAAAAACCGACCTCGTCAATGTACCAGCACTTAGTGAATCACCTAGTGGGAGACAACGACGGATAACCATCGTCATCATACATCGCCCTTACTCATCTGGTTGTGTGAGCGGAAGGAGACTGGTATGTACCCCCTCTCTGGTCAATTAATCAGGTGTACAGATTGAGGTAAAATATTATCAAATTCTTGTTCAGGGGTATCATATATATTTAAAAATCTCAGGGTGGCTCATTTAGGCAGAGGTAACGCATAAGGGATATCTTGACACATACAAGCACGCCCGCCCACGTACGTATACATGCACACAAGTGTGCACACGCTAAAACAGACACACACACACACACACACACACACACATGCACACACACACACACACACACACACACACACACACACACACACACACACACACACACACACACACACACACACACACACACATACATACACACACAATCGTTCAGTCAGGGGAAAAGGCATTAACACCTGGGATCAGGACCTTACTATCCCCCCCTCTTGACCCCCCCATATGACCTGACTTGACCTGGTCGCCATCTCCGCTCCCCCCCACCCACCCCCAGTCTCCTGCATCGCCCATACACACACTCTTCCCCTCCCCACTCTCTCCCTCTCACACTCTCTCTCTCCCACTCTCTATCTCTCCCACTCTCTCTCTCTCTCCCACTATCTCTCTCCTGCTCTCTCTCTCTCTCCTACTCTCTCTCTCTCTCCTGCTCTCTCTCTCTCTCTCTCTCTCTCTCTCTCTCTCTCTCTCTCTCTCTCTCTCTTTCTCTCTCTCTCTCTCTCTCTCTCCCTCCCTCTCTTTCCTTCCCCCTCCCTCTCTGCCCACACATACACACACACACACACACACACACACACACACACACACACACACACACACACACCTCCCCCCTCTCTCCCTCATCCGCTCTCTCCCTCACCTGCTCTCTCCATCTCTTTCTCTCTCCTCTCTTTCCCTCTCTCCCTCTCGCCTCTCTCTCCATCTCATCCCTCCCTCCCCTTCTACTTTCTTCTCCCTTCAGTGGAAGGGTCGGATCCCCCCCCACCCACCCATTTATCTCTCCCTTTATCACTCCCTTTCTCTCTCTCTCTTTCTCTCTCTCTTCCTCTCTCTCTCTCTCTCCCTCCCCCATCCCGCTCTGCCCTCCTGACAAATCCTATCACAGCACAACTATAGGAACAGGGTCAAGCACGGCAGCCAGAGGTACCAGGGGAACAGGGAAGAGCCAAGGTGACGAAATGAAGGAAATGTTCACCCAGTTTCTGGAGGACATCAAGAGTGAGATGCAAGAAATGATGCAGGAAATGAAGAACGAAATAAGCAACCTGAAATGAGAGCATACAGCAGCAAAGGAGGAGATTAGAGCCCTCAAAGAGAATGGTATCGAGGCTGAGAATCAGAAAACCATCCAGGGAGAAGGTGGTAATAATTTTTTGGATGAGAATGCCACAATAAAAGCAACATTTGCCGAAATACTAAAAAAAATAACTCTGAAGTAATGACTTCAGTGATGGAGGTTGCCATGAAAGCAGCCACCTCACAGGAGGCGGCACGCTCCACTAGCCAACTGCTGGAAAGGAACAGATTAGTGGTTGCTGTGGGTATTAAAGAACAGGAAGGCTCCAATAGGACAGAGTGGAATGACAAGGACAAAGCAGCAGTGAATGAAGTACTAAAGGCACTAGACATGGAAGGGGCTGAGCATAGCATTGAGAAGGTTTTCAGGCTAGGATGGTACAACAAAGACCGAGACCGAATGATAAAGATAGTGGTTGCAAACGAGAGCACAAAGGAGAAGATCCTATCAAGGAAGAGCTCCCTGAAAAACGTGGGAAAATTCAAAAATGTATTCCTCCAGAGAGACATGACAAGGGAGGAGAGAGCCGTGGCGGCAGAAGCAAGGCAGAGGCGCAGGGCGAGAGGGGAAAACCAGGAAGTCACAGCTCCCAACACAACACCGCCAGCGGCGAGGGGAGAACCCACAACCAGCTACCCAGCAACACCAGAAGGGAGGACAACCCCGCCTCCCTCCTCTGCATAGAAAACCACCCTACCCCAAACCCTCCCTGCCCCGACTCAAATGTTCAGCCAAATCTCCCTCCCCCCACACCCAATCCCCACCCTTCTACCCCTCCCCTCCTCCCGAGTCCTCCCTCCCCCCCCCCCGTTCCTTCCCTTCCTCCCTCCCCTTTCACCCCATACCCTCCCTGTCCCTCCCCCTTCACTGGATCCCCCACCCCTCATCCCAGTATCCTCTGAGACCCTGTTATCCACCTCACAGGTCCTCACACCCGTGGAACAGCCTCCCCCACCAGCAGAACACTCACCAAGGAGGCGATTTGAGAAGGGACAGAAGAAAGTGAGCCTCAAAGCGATGTACACTAACATAGATGGAATTACAAATAAAGCAAATGAGCTTGGAGAACGGGTACTAGAGGAAAACCCAGACATAATAGCCCTCACAGAAACAAAGATCACGATAACGATAACAGACGCAGTGTTCCCACAGGACTATTATGTTATGAGGAAAGAGAGGGAAGGAAGAGGTGGGGGTGGTGTAGCTCTGCTGGTAAGAAAAGGCTGGGATTTTGAGGAGATGGATATTCAGGGCTGTGAAGGTTACAGTGACTACATAGCAGGTACTGTAACAAATGGAGGGAAAAAAATTATAGTTGTAGTCATATATAATCCACCACCAAATGACAGAAGACCTAGACAGGAATATGGTAGAAACAACATGGCCACCATTAACATAATAGACAGAGCAGCTTCTGTTGCTAGCAGGAATGGATCTGGACTACTAATTATGGGAGACTTCAACCATGGGAAGATAGATTGGAAGAACAGAGACCCGCATGGAAGACCAGAAACATGGAGAGCTAAGCTGCTGGACGTGGCAACAAGAAACTTTCTAAGCCAGCACATCAAAGAACCAACAAGAATGAGAGAAGATGAACCAGCAATGCTTGATTTGATATTTACCCTAAATGAGTGGGATATAAGGGAAGTTAAGATGGAAGAGCCCTTGGAAATGAGTGACCACAGTGTATTGAACTTTGAGTACCTGGTAGAGCCAGGATTTATCTCCCCAAAAAAAGAACTAGGAATCAAAAGGCTGGCATACCGAAAGGGGAATTATGAACAGATGAGAAGTTTCCTAAGTGAAATACCTTGGGACACAGACCTCAGAGATAAGTCTGTACAGGGTATGATGGACTATGTTACCCAAAAGTGTTAGGAGGCAGTAAACAGGTTCATCCCGGCCCAAAGGGAAAAATCCGAGAAGCAACAGAAGAATCCATGGTATAATAGGGCATGTATGGAAGCGAAGAAACTGAACAAAAGGGCGTGGAGGAACTTCCGGAATAACAGAACACCAGAAAGCAGAGAGAGAGATACCAGAGAACCAGGAATGAGTACGTCAGGGTGAGAAGAGAAGCAGAGAAAAGTTTTGAAAATGATATAGCAAACAAAGCCAATACCGAACCAAAGCTACTCCACAGTCACATCAGAAGGAAAACAACAGTGATAGAACAAGTATTGAAACTTCGAACAGGCGAGGACAGGTATACAGAGAATGACAGAGAGGTGTGTGAAGAACTAAACAAGAGGTTCCAGGAGGTCTTCACAATAGAACAAGGTGAGGTCACTGTGCTAGGAGAAAGGGAGGTAAACCAGGCGGCCTTGGAAGAGTTCAAAATTACGAGAGAGGAGGTCAAGAGACACCTGTTGGATCTGGATGTTAGAAAGACTGTTGGTCCAGATGGGATCTCACCATGGGTACTGAAAGAGTGTGCAGAGGCACTTTGCTTGCCACTCTCCATAGTGTATAGTAAGTCACTGGAGACGGGAGACCTACCAGAAATATGGAAGACAGCGAATGTGGTCCCAATATACAAAAAGGGCGACAGGCAAGAGGCACTGAACTACAGGCCAGTGTCCTTGACTTGTATACCATGCAAGGTGATGGAGAAGATCGTGAGAAAAAACCTGGTAACACATCTGGCGAGAAGGGACTTCGTGACAAATCGCCAACATGGGTTCAGGGAGGGTAAATCTTGCCTTACAGGCTTGATAGAATTCTATGATCAGGTGACAAAGATTAAACAAGAAAGAGAGGGCTGGGCGGACTGCATTTTCTTGGATTGTCGGAAAGCCTTTGACACAGTACCACATAAGAGGCTGGTACATAAGCTGGAGAGACAGGCAGGTGTAGCTGGTAAGGTGCTCCAGTGGATAAGGGAGTATCTAAGCAATAGGAAGCAGAGAGTTACGGTGAGGGGTGAGACCTCCGATTGGTGTGAAGTTGCCAGTGGAGTCCCACAGGGCTCTGTACGCGGTCCTATCTTGTTTCTGATATATGTAAATGATCTCCCGGAGGGTATCGATTGATTTCTCTCAATGTTTGTGGACGATGCTAAAATTATGAGAAGGATTAAAACAGAAGAGGACTGTTTGAGGCTTCAAGAAGACCTAGACAAGCTGAAGGAATGGTCGAACAAATGGTTGTTAGAGTTTTACCCAACCAAATGTAATGTAATGAAGATAGGTGCAGGGAGCAGGAGGCCAGATACAAGGTATCATCTGGGAGAGGAAATTCTTCAGGAGTCAGAGAAAGAAAAAGACTTGGTAGTTGATATCATGCCAGACCTGTCTCCTGTAGCCCATCAAGAGGGTAACATTAGCGGCATATGCCAGGCTGGCTAACATACGAACGGCATTCAGAAACTTGTGTAAAGAATCATTCAGAACTTTGTATACCACATATGTCAGGCCAATTCTGGAGTAGGCAGCCCCAGCATGGAGTCCATATCTAGTCAAGGATAAGACTAAACTGGAAAAGGTTCAAAGGTTTACCACCAGACTAGTACCCGAGCTGAGACGTATGAGCTACGAGGAGAGACTACGGGAATTAAACCTCACTTCGCTGGAAGACAGATGAGTTAGGGGGGACATGATCACCACATTCAAGATTCTGAAGGGAATTGATAGGGTAGATAAAGACAGTCTATTTAACACAAGGGGAACACGCACAAGGGGACACAGGTGGAAACTGAGTGCCCAAATGAGCCACAGAGATATTAGAAAGAACTTTTTTAGTGTCAGAGTGGTTGACAAATGGAATGCATTAGGGGGTGATGTGGTGGAGGCTGACTCCATACACAGTTTCAAGTGTAGATATGATAGAGCCCAATAGGCTCAAGAATCTGTACACCTGTTGATTGACGGTTGAGAGGCGGGACCAAAGAGCCCAGAGCTCAACCCCCGCAAACACAACTAGGTGAGTACCTTTAGTCAGACCCACCTCTTCCCATGGGCACCTTTAGTCAGACCCACCTCTTTCCATGGACACCTTAAGTCAGACCCACCTCTTCCCATGGACACCATTAGTCAGACCCACCTCTTCCCATTGACACCTTTAGTCAGACCCACCTCTTTCCATGGACACCTTAAGTCAGACCCACCTCTTCCCATGGACACCTTTAGTCAGACCCACCTCTTCCCATGGACACCTTTAGTCAGACCCACCTCTTCCCATGGACACCTTTAGTCAGACCCACCTCTTCCCATGGGCACCTTTAGTCAGACCCACCTCTTCCCATGGACACCTTTAGTCAGACCCACCTCTTCCCATGGACCTTTAGTCAGACCCACCTCTTCCCATGGTCACCTTTAGTCAGACCCACCTCTTCCTATGGGCACCAAGGAAGGACTGTGGGAATTTACATGAGAGCAATATTTATTAAGTTTAATTTTATATGAATAATTATTAAATTTTGGTTGATTATATATTTAATTACATTATAAGTTTATTTTATTAAAAGTAGTGGACTGAATCAGTCTGCCCAACTGACTCCTTACACACTTATTATATTTAAAACCACAAATAACTAATCATAAAAAAAATCTGTTAATTACGATAAGAATTTAGATTTATGGCGTTGCTTTGCTATACGGTCTTGCTCTCAGTCTGGACGCCAGCCTGCCTACAATATACATTGCAGTAATGCATAGAAAATTTATTGAATTATTAAATCACGAATTAGGGTGATTTATTATCAAGAATACTTACCCATCAGTGCTGGTTGATCATGCCACATAACCATATCAGGCTGGTAAACTAAGAAGGGCCACTCCCTATAACTTTATCAGAAATGGAACAAGGCACTTCCCTTATTGTAGAAAAGGTCAATCAGCGGAGTGTACCATAGGAACCTAAATATTCTTCAATACTTCAACCCTGCATCAAGTGTACTCACCTAATTGTGCTTGTGGGGTTTGATTTTTGGCTCTATGGTCCCGCCTCTCAACTGTCTATCAACTGGTGTACAGATTCCTGAGCCTACTGTGCTCTATCATATCTACGTTTAAAACTCTTTATGGAGTCAGCTTCCACCACATCACTGCCTAATCAATTCCATCTGTTAACTGCTCTGAAACTGAAAAAGTTCTTTTTAACGTCCTTGTGGCTCATTTGGGTACCCAGTTTCCACCTGTGTCCCCTTGTTCGCGTACCACCCGTGTTAAACAGTTTATCTTTATCTACCCTGTCAATCCTCTGAGAATTTTTTAGGTAGTGATCATGTCTCATCTTACTCTTCTGCTTCTAATGTCGTGAGGTGCATTTCTCTCAGCCTTTCCTCGTAACTCATGCCTCTTAGTTCTGGGACTAGCCTAGTGGCATATCTCCGAACTTTTTCAAGCTTCGCCTTGTGCTTGACTAGGTACGGGATCCATGCTGGGGCCACATGCTCCAGGACTGGTCTTACATATGTGGTATACAAGGTTCTGAATGATTCCTTACACAGGTCCCTGAAGGCAGTTCTGATGTTAGCCAGCCTCGCATACGCCGCAGATGTTATTCTATTGATGCGGGCTTCGGGAGACAGGGTTGGTGTGATATCAACTCCTAGATCCTTCTCTCTCTGTCCGTTTCATGAAGGACTTCATCTCAGATTCTGTATCCTGTGTCTGGCCTCCTGTTTCCACGGCCTAGTTTCATTACCTTACATTTACTCGGGTTGAACTTTAGTAGCCATTTGTTGAACCATTCATGCAGTCTGTGTAGGTCATCTTATAGTCTCATACTGTCTTCCACCGTCTTAATCCTCCTTATAATTTTTGCATCATCAGCAAACAATGAGAGGAATGATTCTATACCATCTGGGAGATCATTGCCATATTTATAAGAAACAGCATGGGTCCAAGGACTGAACTCTGCAGGACCCCACTGGTGACGTCTCGCCAATCTGAGACCTCACCCCACACAGTGACTCGCTGTCTTCTGTTACTTAGGTACTCCCTTAGAGTGTGTTCCGTTTGGGTTAAGTGTAATATGGCGAGTCTGCTCTCTCAGTCAAGGAGCGCTCATGCCCATATATATTTTATCACAATCCCAGCGGAGAGGTATTTAAATTTTACTTTCTTTAAAATGATTTCAGCTTTTATTTATTTTGTTAATTTATGCTGAAAACCGTAACCAGACTCTATGAATTAAATATTTATGTATAGTCACAAATACGCTCTGTACTCTACATGTTTGTGACGTGGCGGTCACATTTTCTCCACAATGAGTGGAGGAATTATTTACATTTCTTCCTATTGAAGATTAACTTAACTTTAATTTTGTTTTGATGGTTCTACACAGCAACAGAAACTCTCTTTTCCTGATGTATATTTAGTTAGGTAAAATATAATAACTATAAATAAATATTGTATGGGAAATTTCCCACATAATTCCAGGGAAAAGAAACATGGATCGGAACCCACTGATTTCTGCAAGAAATCAAACACATTTTGGGTTACACTGAGTAGTTTATTCAGAGCAGAGCACTGAGTACAATCAATTACTGAAGTCAAGTGAGACTTGGGATCTCAGTGAGAACCGTGACATTGGTCACTATGACTTGTGACTTGTTCGGGCCACTTGTAAATGACTATCCACTGAAGCCCATGGAACCACATCTCGGCTTTAGGTTTTTGCTTTAATGTCAGTCCTCTAGATAGATTATCAACTGGTTTCTCCTTAGTTGGGACTATCAGAGTTTATATCCAAGTGATAAGTCTCTACTTTAGAGTTGTTACTGACACAGAGCATTTTGCTCTTATAGTTGCATTTCAACTGCAGTATCGCTTCATTATCTAGCCACACCACAGTTTGTTGGATGTGGATGTTTATTAATGTTTTCTGAAGATTTACTTTATAAATCTTCAGAAGATTTAAGATGAAGATCAGAAGAACCGACACCATTTACTAACCTTTAATACAATATTCAGTTAATATTGCTGCTGTTTTTGGACTAACAAATTCATTCAAAGAAACGAGATTGCGGTGGAATTTTCCTCGAGAAAAACGAGATATCACTGCCATGTCCCAATTAAATTTACCAGCTAATAATAATGTGAATCACTTAAAACAAGAGTCTATGCATTAGAATTAAGGAAAAGTATTCTATATGACTGGATCTAATATAATTACTAAAAACTAAAGTCTGCCTCCCATTGTCAATAAAAGGACATTATAGGAACTGGCGAGAGAGATTCGTCTCTCAAGCCGGGAAGGAGGCAAACGCCGTTAATTTTAACATCAACAAGTCTCGCTTGGAAAATGCTTGTAGCTACACAATTATATTCCACTAGACGCAGGGTTATGTGAAGTACAAACTCACAACATCATCACGATCTTCGTCAACAATAAGGGAAGTGTTCTTTACCCGATAACCCATTAATTAAATCTAGTCATTCCTTGCCAGTAATGCAGGTAGATTAGGGGTATACCGGTTAGGACACGCAGTGAGCCATCCAATAGGGTAAATACTAATTCAATCTTATCTAATAAATTACAATAATTTCCCCTGATATAGCCGTCATATATTGGTTACGATTATTACTGTGTTCCATACCCTTTTGACAAGTGTAATTGAAGGTGAAGAAGAATTAGCAACAATTAACTGTTACAACACATGACATGTGATTACACTAGCATCACCTAGGGGAGTATTAGTCTATTGATCTTTGGGGTTCATATCTGGTTGACCAGGCCATAAACAACCATACAGATATGCTGCATTTGTTTAATTTAGTTTACTAACCTAGGTGTCTTGACATTTGTAGTAAATGTCTGCCAATCGATTAATTTCGATTGATATATCATATAATTAATGAACGCCCCAGCTTGTGAAGGAAATGATTTGTGGAAACTTAGTATCAAACCGTCCATTATTGAAATATATACATTAACACAAGATATAAATTAATATAAATTTCCTAATAAATAAATAAAATAAACAAATAAAGTAAGTTTTCCCAACATGATTGGTCTACATCAAACCGGATGAACCAGAATTAGCCACTTTTTCATTAAATCTAGAAATACACTAGTTCTCAGACCTATATGATTGGGTCTTCGAACCGGGATAGTCTAGAGAGCTACACTAATATTAAATTAAGGAATCAGTAAACAATACCTTATAAACAAATACCCAGTCACAGACTGGCCACCCAGCCTAGTCTCAGTGGTTTTCACCGAGTTTAACCATGAATTGTGTGGCGTTTTTATATCTGCAGAGTGACACCGCATAAATTACCTCCAGCCAAATTGTGGCTTCATCTTCGCAGAGTTTATCCACACAAAATTTGTAGTGTTTTTTTTGCGAAGTCACTAATAAAATAATTGATACTTCCAAATAACACTAGAGGCTACCATTGACTAGTTGAACTAAATATTAAACAAACTAGTACAATTAATTAATTATGAAGACCATTTTATATGGTGGGATCTATACCAACACGAGTTGCGTTGTGTATCTATAATTATTTACCTAATTTATATATTTACATATAATCATTTCACCTTTGAGTGTTAATTAGTGCTTACACCAATCAAGGGTGATTTTGAGGAAGTAACATAAAGTATATCCAACAGTGACACTGATTACCACTCAAATCATTTGTATATATATATATATATATATATATATATATATATATATATATATATATATATATATATATATATATATATATATATATATATATATATATATATATATATGTCGTCCCTAGTAGCCAGAACGCACTTCTCAGCCTACTATGCAAGGCCCGATTTGCCTAATAAGACAAGTTTTCCTGAATTAATATATTTTCTCTATTTTTTTTCTTACGAAATGATAAAGCTACCCACTTCATTATGTATGAGGTCAATTTTTTTTTTTGGAGTTAAAAATAACGAAGATTTATGACCGAACCTAACCAGCCCTACCTAACCTAACCTAACCTATTTTTATAGGATACGTTAGGTTAGGTAGCCGAAAAAGTTAGGTTAGGTTAGCTTAGGTAGGTTAGGTAGTTGAAAAAACATTAATTCATGAAAACTTGGCTTATTAGGCAAATCGGGCCTTGTATAGTAGGCTGAGAAGTGCGTTCTGGCTACTAGGTACGACATATATATATATATATATATATATATATATATATATATATATATATATATATATATATATATATATATATATATATATTTTCAGTTGCATATTGTCCTGGGGACCATTCAGGCTTGTTCGCATATATATATATATATATATATATATATATATATATATATATATATATATATATATATATATGTCGTACCTAGTAGCCAGAACGCACTTCTCAGCCTACTATGCAAGGCCCGATTTGCCTAATAAGCCAAGTTTTCATGAATTAATTGTTTTTCGACTACCTAACCTAACATTTTCGGTTACCTAACCTAACCTAACCTATAAAGATAGGTTAGGTTAGGTTAGGTAGGGTTGGTTAGGTTCGGTCATATATTTACGTTAATTTTAACTCCAGTAAAAAAAAATTGACCTCATACATAATGAAATTGGTAGCTTTATCATTTCATAAGAAAAAAATTAGAGAACATATATTAATTCAGGAAAACTTGGCTTATTAGGCAAATCGGACCTTGTATAGTAGGCCGAGAAGTGCATTCTGGCTACTAGGTACGACATATATATATATATATATATATATATATATATATATATATATATATATATATATATATATATATATATATATATATATATGTCGTACCTAGTAGCCAAAACGCACTTCTCGGCCTACTATTCAAGGCCCGATTTGCCTAATAAGCCAAGTTTTCCTGAATTAATATATTTTCTCTAATTTTTTTCTTATGAAATGATAAAGCTACCCATTTCATTATGTGTGAGGTCAATTTTTTTTTATTGGAGTTAAAATTAACGTAGATATATGACCGAACCTAACCAACCCTACCTAACCTAACCTAACCTATCTTTATAGGTTAGGTTAGGTTAGATAGCAGAAAAAGTTAGGTTAGGTTAGGTTAGGTAGGTTAGGTTGCCGAAAAACAATTAATTCATGAAAACTTGGCTTATTAGGCAAATCAGGCCTTGCATAGTAGGCTGAGAAGTGCGTTCTGGCTACTAGGTACGACATATATATATATATATATATATATATATATATATATATATATATATATATATATATATATATATATATATATATGTCGTACCTAGTAGCCAGAACTCACTTCTCAGCCTACTATGCAAGGCCCATTTTGCCTAATAAGCCAAGTTTTACTGAATTAATATATTTTCTCTAATTTTTTTCTTATGAAATGATAAAGCTACCCATTTCATTATGTATGAGGTCAATTTTTTTTATTGGAGTTAAAATTAACGTAGATATATGACCGAACCTAACCAACCCTACCTAACCTAACCTAACCTATAGAGATAGGTTAGGTAGCTGAAAAAGTTAGGTTAGGTTAGGTTAGGTAGGTTAGGTAGTCGAAAAACAATTCATGAAAACTTGGCTTATTAGGCAAATCGGGCCTTGCATAGTAGGCAGAGAAGTGCGTTCTGGCTACTAGGTACGACATATATATATATATATATATATATATATATATATATATATATATATATATATATATATATATATATATATATATATATATATATATATGTCGTACCTAATAGCCAGAACGCACTTCTCAGCCTACTATTCAAGGCCCGATTTGCCTAATAAGCCAAGTTTTCATGAATTAATGTTTTTTCGTCTACCTAACCTACCTAACCTAACCTAACCTAGCTTTTTTTGGCTACCTAACCTAACCTTACCTATAAATATAGGTTAGGTTAGGTTAGGTAGGGTTGGTTAGGTTCGGTCATATATCTACGCTAGTTTTAACTCGAATAAAAAAAAATTGACCTCATACATAGAGAAAAGGGTTGCTTTATCATTTCATAAGAAAAAAATTATAGTAAATATATTAATTCAGGAAAACTTGGCTTATTAGGCAAATCGGGCCTTGAATAATAGGCTGAGAAGTGAGTTCTGGCTACTAGGTACGACATATGTATATATATATATATATATATATATATATATATATATATGTCGTACCTAGTAGCCAGAACTCACTTCTCAGCCTACTATGCAAGGCCCATTTTGCCTAATAAGCCAAGTTTTACTGAATTAATATATTTTCTTTATTTTTTTTCTTATCAAATGATAAAGCTACGAATTTCATTATGTATGAGGTCAATTTTTTTTTATTGGAGTTAAAATTAACGTAGGTATATGACCGAGCCTAACCAACCTTACCTAACCTAACCTAACCAATGTTTATAGGATAGGTTCGGTTAGGTAGCCGAAAAAGTTAGGTTAGGTAGTCGAAAAACAATTAATTCATGGAAACATGGCTTATTAGGCAAATTGGGCCTTGCATAGTAGGCTGAGAAGTGCGTTCTGGCTACTAGGTACGACATATATATATATATATATATATATATATATATATATATATATATATATATATATTATATATATATATATATATAAGAAGAAAATAAATAGTGTTCAGAGAAGACCTTGTGGATTCTCACTGAATACTTTAATCTTTTCCTCTTCTACCACCCCTATTATTTTTTTTTATTTGATTTTATTGCAATGCTACAGTTTACAGAAAACACACACTTATATAACAATATGCCAATCAGTGTTCGAAGACCTCGTCCAGCTCCTCGGGGGTCGGGTGCGTACCCAAGATACAGCACGCATTTCCCCTCTGAACAGCGACACTGAGGCGCTGAAACATAAAACTGGCCGCTCTTGGGTCTCTAGTTTTCCCAATGAGTTCCTCGCCCAGCTCCTTCAAGAACTTAAGTGCACATTTACCCCAGGCGCCCAGAGTCTCAGAGCCTATTGGCACGAACCTGTAACAACGTTCTAGGTCCCTGTACTTCTTAGTTTTCTGGGTCTCCCTGAAGGTGGCCGCCCCGCCTCCCTCAGCTGCGCTGTAAGGTAGATAGGTATCAGCCAATGTGGATGCACACGTGTAGTCCCACACGACCTGTTTACCTTCACGCTACGGCTGCAAGGTGACTCCATCTGGGCGTTTTTGGCTGTTGTCAGGTCTGCACAACTAAGGTTCCCTTTGTGCTGGCATCCAGCTGAAGCCAAACTTCTCTTGATGATGTCATTGACTGCTTCATGTCTGGCAATCTTTCCCTGTGTCTTACGACAGATGAGACCATGGCTGCCGTATTGGTCTGCCCGTGCATGGCCGCAAATACACCGGTGCTCGGTGGAGATAGGGGCGGCAAGGCGCAGAGCAACACCAATACTTAGGGTCCGATGGTCCAGGCGGGTGCCCAAGGCGGAATTAGGGACTGCCACCAGGAAGTCCCCGGCATGGGGCGCTTGCACAGCTAGAAGACGCGCTTTGTCCTTCCTGGAAGCTGCCTCCAGCAATGATGTGGCGATGTTCTCCACTATGGGGCTATCCCATTTGGACTGTTTGCAGTCCAGAAGTATATATGAAGTTCGTACATTACGCTTCACTGTTGGAGGTAAATCAAAAATCACTTCTCCAAAATTCATTTTTATTTCTAGTCTGACGCGACACGGGCGCGTTTCGTAAAACTTATTACATTTTCAAAGACTTCACAAATACACAACTGATTAGAACTTACGTATCTCTGATTTTATATCTACATTTGAGTGAGGTGGGAGGGGTGATGTGGCATTAACAAGATTGAAAGATTGAGAAAATTCGTGTTAGAATTATTAATCTTACTTTTTCGGTCATGTTTAATAATATATGTCTACAGGAAAGACTGCTACCAAAATATACTAATATTAAAGTGCACGACCCAGCAGCAAGGAATCAAGCCTTCACGATAAAATATCGCCAGGATCTGATTCGTGATCAGATATACAAGGCAGAGAATGAAATCAAAGACAACAAAACGCAACTACTTCATGCTACAAACGAGTGGAGAAATAGCAACATCGACCATAGTATCCGTACCCGCATTGAACAACACCTCGACATCCTCACAGACCAACATCACCTCAGCACTGAAACAAGGATTATTAAGAAACTAACAACATTATATGGAGGACCTATGGCAATTCCACGACCAAGAGATGGCTTCCTGAACCTTGCAGGAATTAACCTCACTGAGGACCAAGTCACTCTCCTAAATCTGGGCATAAACTGTCATGTTATGTCCAGACCGAGTGAAATGGCCCGGAAAGTAGAGTTGGAAATTCTGTTGGACGACATATTCGACCTCGAGACACAAAAGAAGGTCACTACCAAAGATACCTTACAAGCAGAACTTATTGCAGAAGGAGGAAAGAATCGAGGCAACTACAGAAGCACCATACTGTCCCCCCGAGCTTAAAGCGGCAGCTAAAAGCCTTCGTGAGAACAAGGAGATAGTTGTCAGGAGAGGTGACAAGTCGCCAATATATGTCATTCTTAAAAAAGACGAATATCTGGCGAAAATGAACATCATACTCTCTGACCAAACTAAGTTCCAAAAGGTAACGAAGGACACTACAGCCGAATTAAAAGCAAAGGTCAACAAACTGATCGAAACTGTGAACGCCAAGAAATCCGGACTCCACCTGCCAAAGATCATTGGGGAATATAAACCTGGATATGCGTATGGAAATGTCAAGACGCACAAGCCTGGAAACCCACTTCGGCCAATCATTAGCCAGATACCCACACCCACGTACAGACTGGCGAAGCGACTCAACGGCCTGCTGACTCCTTATGTTCCTTGCGCCTTCAGCCTGAAGTCTCCAAAGGAATTTGTGGACTTACTGCGGGGCACACGGGCCACAGGGATAAGAGCCTCGTTGGACGTAGAATCGCTGTTTACCAACGTACCTGTGGACGAGACAATCGGAATGATAGCCGACAGAGTGTATCGTGATCCAGCCTGTACTCCTCTTGACATGCCAGAAAGTATTCTGAGGAAACTACTCCAAGCTTGTACTAAAGAGGCACCCTTCTTGAGCCCGGATGGGCACATGTATAAGCAAGTAGATGGGGTCGCCATGGGTTCTCCCCTAGGTGTCCTGTTTGCAAACTTCTACATGGGGTACCATCGAGCAAAAAGTCTTAGTCGACATGAACTTGAAACCGGCCATATACTGCAGGTATGTTGACGACATTTTTACACAGGTACCTGATGTCAGACATCTGCAGGAGCTGAAGGAGGCATTTGAGCAGAGTTCCGTGCTGCGTTTCACTTACGAGACGGAAAAGGATGGGAAGCTGCCTTTTCTAGATGTAACAGTCATGGAAAAGGGCGGAGGTTTCCACACTGCAGTCTACACTAAGGAAACAAAAATAGGAATGTGCCTAAATGCCAACAGCGACTGCCCTGACAGGTACAAGAGGAGTGTTGTTAACGCATACGTCGACCGTGCTCTCAGCCACAGCTCAGAATGGAAGCAAGTCGACGAAGAACTCTGTAGGGTTAGGCAGGTCCTAGTCAATAACGGCTTCTCCAATGGTTTCATCGAAGACATCATAAGAAGGAAAGTGAAAAGCCATGCAACCTCTGAAGAGACAACTAACACAACACCTATACCCCCTATTAGACTATTTTACAGGAACTTCTTTTCCACAGCTCATTAAACGGAGGAAAGGGTCCTGAAAGATATTGTTAATAGAAACGTCATCCCTACAGACAAAAATCAGAGGATACAACTGACGATTTACTATAAAACCAGAAAAACGGCCAGCCTACTCATGAGAAACTCTCCAGACACAAAACAGAACGCTTTAAAAGAGACTAACGTCGTCTATGCCTTCAAATGCCCACTTGGGGACTGTAAGCTCCAAAAAACCCAGTATATAGGCAAGACAACAACATCTCTTTCTAGGCGTTTAACGATGCATAAGCAACAGGGCTCCATTAAGGAACATATAATCTCTTCCCATAACCAAACCATCGCCAGAGAAACCCTAGTAAACAACACAGAAATCATCGATAGATACAGCGATAGCAGGCGGCTTGACGTTTGCGAGGCACTACACGTCAAGAAGTCAACACCAGCAATCAACAGCCAATTATTGCACAACTATATTCTACCCACCTCAAGACTCCGCTCCAATATAGAAGCATCAAGAAATATGGACCAATAGGCTTTCTACAAACACGTCTATTCAATACCCATTGTTTCTGTTCTGTCTTGTGTTGATACTTTTAATACCCTATTAATATCCCCTCTTGTTCTGTCTTGTGTTAATGCCACATCACCCCTCCCACCTCACTCAAATGTAGATATAAAATCAGAGATACGTAAGTTCTAATCAGTTGTGTATTTGTGAAGTCTTTGAAAATGTAATAAGTTTTACGAAACGCGCCCGTGTCGCGTCAGACTAGAAATAAAAATGAATTTTGGAGAAGTGATTTTTGATTTACCTCCAACAGTGAAGCGTAATGTATGAAAGATTGAGAAAATTCGTGTTAGAATTATTAATCTTACTTTTTCGGTCATATTTAATGATATATGTCTACAGGAAAGACTGCTACCAAAATATACTAATATATATATATATATATATATATATATATATATATATATATATATATATATATATATATATGTCGTACCTAATAGCCAGAACGCACTTCTCAGCCTACTATGCAAGGCCCGATTTGCCTAATAAGCCAAGTTTCCTGAATTAATATATTTTCTCCAATTATTTTCTTATGAAATGATAAAGCTACCCATTTCATTATGTATGAAGTCAATTTTTTTTTATTGGAGTTAAAATTAACGTAGATATATGACCGAATTTAACCAATCCTACCTAACCTAACTTAACCTATCTTTATAGGTTAGGTTAGGTTAGGTAGCCGAAAAAGTTAGGTTAGGTTAGGTTAGGTAGGTTAGGTAGACGAAAAATAAATAATTCATGAAAACTTGGCTTATTAGGCAAATCGGACCTTGCATAGTAGGCTGAGAAGTGCGTTCTGGCTACTAGGTACGACATATATATATATATATATATATATATATATATATATATATATATATATATATATATATATATATATATATGTCATACCTAGTAGCCAGAACGCACTTCTCAGCCTACTATGCAAGGCCCAATTTGTCTAATAAGCCAAGTTTTCATGAATTAATGTTTTTTCGACTACCTAACCTAACTTAACTTTTTTGGCTACCTAACCTAACCTAACTTATAAAGATAGGTTAGGTTAGGTTAGGTAGGGTTGGTTAGGTTCGGTCATATATCTACGTTAATTTTAACTCCAATAAAAAAATTTTCCCCTCATACATTATGAAATGGGTAGTTTATCATTTCATAACAAAAAAATTAGAGAAAATATATTAATTCAGGAAAACTTTGCTTATTAGGCAAAACGGGCCTTGCATAGTAGGCTGAGAAGTGCGTTCTGGCTACTAGGTACGATATATATATATATATATATATATATATATATATATATATATATATATATATATATATATATATATATATGTCGTACCTAGTAGCCAGAACGCACTTTTTGGCCTACTATGCAAGGCCCGATTTGCCCTAATAAGCCAAGTGCCCTAATGGTCAAGCAGATTAAGGCGCCCTGTAGTTACCAGTTGCGTTGCTCCTGGGAGTATGGGTTCGAGTCGTTTCTGGGGTGTGAGTTTTCAGTCGCATATAGTCCTGGGGACCATTCAGGCTTGTTCGCATTTCTGTTCCTCACGTGTGCCCCAAAGAATGAGGTGATTTGGTGAAATGCTATGCCCAAGATTACCATCCGAGTTGCCGGCGGGGAAGTGGTTCAAATAGCTTCGGCTATCACTTCCTTTTGTCCGGCCGTGATGGTCAAGCGGATTTAGGCGCCCTGTAGTTACCAGTTGCGTTGCTCCTGGGAGTATGGGTTCGAGTCACTTCTGGGGTGTGAGTTTTCAGTCGCATATAGTCCTGGTGACCATTCAGGCTTGTTCGCATTTGTGTTCCTCACGTGTGCCCCAAAGAATGAGGTGATTTGGTGAAATGCTATGCCCAAGATTACCATCCGAGTTGCCGGCGGGGAAGTGGTTCAAATAGCTTCGGCTGTCACTTCCTTTTGTCCTGCCGTGATGGTCAAGCGGATTAAGGCGCCCTGTAGTTACCAGTTGCGTTGCTCCTGGGAGTATGGGTTCGAGTCACTTCTGGGGTGTGAGTTTTCAGTCGCATATAGTCCTGGTGACCATTCAGGCTTGTTCGCATTTGTGTTCTTCATGTGTGCCCCAAAGAATGAGGTGATTTGGTGAAATGCTATGCCCAAGATTACCATCCGAGTTGCCGGCGGGGAAGTGGTTCAAATAGCTTCGGCTATCACTTCCTTTTGTCCGGCCGTGATGGTCAAGCAGATTAAGGGGCCCTGTAGTTACCAGTTGCGTTGCTCCTGGGAGTATGGGTTCGAGTCACTTCTGGGGTGTGAGTTTTCAGTCGCATATAGTCCTGGGGACCATTCAGGCTTGTTCGCATATATGTATATATATATATATATATATATATATATATATATATATATATATATATATATATATATATATATATATATATATATATATATATATGCAACAATGATCACAAAAACACTGATCCAAGTATGCAGAATAACCACATATGAAAAATAGAAAATGCTTAACGCGTTTTCGGCTAATTCGCCTTCATCAGAAACACTTGCGTTTCAACTTTAGCCAATACCTATGTTGACTTCAGTGCTACACAAGCAGGAGGAGCTGCCAATCACCGGGAAGCGGCCAAGTTACGTAAATACAGAGACCTTGAGCACCACTACAATTTTGTCCCCATTGCCTCAGACACTTGGTGCCTGTGGTAAAAGTGCTGCTAGCTTTTTGAAGGAGTTGGAGTCTAAGCTAATCGAAACAACTAGAGACCCTAGAGCTGCCAGTTTTCTTTTTCAGCGCCTTAGTGTGACAATCCAGAGAGGAAATGCTCACTGCATCCACGGTTCCTGCCCACCATCTGAGGAGCTGGAGGAATATATATATATATATATATATATATGCAACAATGATCACAAAAACACTGATCCAAGTATGCAGAATAACCACATATGAAAAATAGAAAATGCTTAACGCGTTTTCGGCTAATTCGCCTTCATCAGAAACACTTGCGTTTCAACTTTAGCCAATACCTATGTTGACTTCAGTGCTACACAAGCAGGAGGAGCTGCCAATCACCGGGAAGCGGCCAAGTTACGTAAATACAGAGACCTTGAGCACCACTACAATTTTGTCCCCATTGCCTCAGACACTTGGTGCCTGTGGTAAAAGTGCTGCTAGCTTTTTGAAGGAGTTGGAGTCTAAGCTAATCGAAACAACTAGAGACCCTAGAGCTGCCAGTTTTCTTTTTCAGCGCCTTAGTGTGACAATCCAGAGAGGAAATGCTCACTGCATCCACGGTTCCTGCCCACCATCTGAGGAGCTGGAGGAAGGCGAATTCGCCTTCTGATGAAGGCGAATTAGCCGAAAACGCGTTAAGCATTTTCTATTTTTCATATGTGGTTATTCTGCATATATATATATATATATATATATATATATATATATATATATATATATATATATATATATATAGCCCATAAGCAATCCAGCTGGGATCGCCCCATTGCCGACCAAGAAGCTGCAACTTTGCTAGAAGCTGCGACAACACCACATGACACTGCCCGACTTAGAGCTGTAGAAGCTCCCCATGCAGGTGATTTCCTATTAGCAACCCCAATGTCAGCAACCGGCACCCGTCTCACACTGCAGGCCCTCCGAATTGCCGTGGCTCTCCGCCTAGCTGCCCCAATCCACATCGAATACAGGTGTATTTGCGGCGAGGCAGAGGCAGACAGATATGGACGGCATGGCCTTCTTTGCCAAAGGACGGGAGGATGGCATGCAAGACACGGCGAGGTTAATGACATTATTAAGAGAAGCCTTACCACAGCCGGTTGTCCAGCAGAGAGAGAGCCCCGTTACCTAATGTCCCGCAACTCTGATGAGCCTGTCGGTCGCCCAGATGGAATTACGGTGAACCCCTGGAAGAATGGTAGACAGTTGGTGTGGGACTACACTTGCGTTTCAACTTTAGCCAATACCTATGTTGACTTCAGTGCTACACAAGCAGGAGGAGCTGCCAATCACCGGGAAGCGGCCAAGTTACGTAAATACAGAGACCTTGAGCACCACTACAATTTTGTCCCCATTGCCTCAGACACTTGGTGCCTGTGGTAAAAGTGCTGCTAGCTTTTTGAAGGAGTTGGAGTCTAAGCTAATCGAAACAACTAGAGACCCTAGAGCTGCCAGTTTTCTTTTTCAGCGCCTTAGTGTGACAATCCAGAGAGGAAATGCTCACTGCATCCACGGTTCCTGCCCACCATCTGAGGAGCTGGAGGAGCTTTTCAACTTGTGACAAGCAGCCTTGTACCCTGCATGTAATCAATATTGTAACTTTTTTTGTGTAATAACATTTTCAAATAAAGTTAGATAAATATACACACTTAACAAAAGAATAGGGGTAGTAGGGGAAGAAAATATCAGTGTTCAGTGAGGATCCATAAGGTCTTCTCTGAGTACTCTTCATTTTCTTCTCCGAGGCTATGGGTCCCTACACTTGCACCAGAGGTGGTACCCCTATATATATATATATATATATATATATATATATATATATATATATATATATACAATTTAATATTTTGAGCTAACCTCCAAGGATGTAGGATTTTACCCAAGTGATAGAAATCTGACGGTAGGCTACTATCATTAGTACTTTCTCAGGATTATGAGCAAGTACCCTAGTAACATTAGCAATAGTACTATTGGCTCTGCAAAATCCAACTAAACAGTCACTATGACTATTCCTCAGAAAGCAAAAAGTGCTTTAGCAGCATGTAAACGTCAACTGACAAGAGAACTCAGTCAATGTGAAAAGTTGTTACATGAGCTTCTAATTAATTATTGTTAGTTGAAAATCCCACTCTCACAGATTCAATTCCAACTGGATCAATTTTTCTAACCAAATATACTATAAGCAAATCTTACCAAATCCCAGCTACACGAAAACAAAATAAAACGGTAAGGCATGAAACAATTCATGTCTGACCTAGCCCAGTATGAAGATGAAACACGAGCCAGGTTTGATCACTTATTCAATAAACTTGCCTCAGAGAAAGCAACCAGTACTTCAAATAAAGTGGATGATATTCAGGCAGGATCTGGGAGGATGAATTATTTGAGAATAAATCTCAAGCCAGGTTAAATCCTTTCATCGAATCAATCAACGAGGATAAAGCCTCATCCACTACAGCTTTACCTAGTATACAACCAGAAATTTAACAATTTAACAACGTAATAGAAATGTTATTGCATGGAGCCGTAAATAGGGTGCCACAACTTACTGCACAACGTTGGTTAATCCAAATTTGACACCTTTTTGGTAACCTTAAATGTTGTATAAATGTCGTTTTCGTGACTGATGGTAATTAAAATGTAGAAATATATAAAAAATATATTTCTAAATTATTATAAATTATTAGAAATAAAACAGGAGCATAATAAAGGTGGGTTCAGAATAGTTTCTTCATTATTTTCACTTAATGGAGAATCCCTAGTGGTGGTGGTTGTTGATGGTAGGTTTTGGTTGGTGTTAGTGGTAGCAGTTTGTGATTGGTGGCAATGGTGGGTTATGGTTATTGTTGGTGGCAGTGATTGTTATGGTTGGTGGTTGATGGATCTGATTAATGGTGTTGGAAATTTCAAACACTTATTTACTAACACCTAGTACCTTAAGAAACAATTCTTGTACTAGTTATTATATTTTACTAACACTGCTAACCAGCAGAGTAGTCAAATTAACATCATTTAATTAACGCCTCATTTTCCCAGAAATTCTAGTCGGGTGTTGCATCAGCCCACACGACTAAAGGGAAATTATTTACATTCATGAGAATTGTATTAAGTTCTCCTTATTTTCACATTCTTTAATGAGAATCAAAATTTAATAATTTTATTGTCCCGAATATATTCAGTGAATTAAATCTGCTAATATATTTATATGCAATTAAGCAATATAGTTTATTTGCTGGTAATAATTCATACAGTTACGAACCGTTACTCCAGCGCATTCACATATGACTGAATTTCTATCCAGCACTCTCTTCTATTGAACAACGTTCATTTAATTATTAAGAACAAGAATTTAAATGTTGTCAAGTAAGACAAATTAAATCTCTTTAATTTCTGATAAACCTTAGCTCCATTAACTCGGGAAGTTAAACATATCATAGGAAATATTTAGCGCGTCTCAGCATGACTGCGCATGCGCGAGCCACCCGAGAGGAGGGAGAATTGGCAAGCGACACCACGATCAGGGAGTGTCTCAAGCTGGTCGTATCATCGTTTTAATTAATATCGAGCTATCCGTGCATCTACAAACGCCATCAAGACGCAACCGCTTCATTATGTCACAGACACTGTTCCCGGCAAACCAGTTTGTCCTACAGTATTTTTTGTGACCACATTTAATAAGATAGGATGGTTTGTTGTCATGACGCGTACCCTTTAAAACAAACCCGTAAGTTTAATTTCCCCTATCTCCCCACATTAATTTTTATGAATACGTGAGGAACTATATATTCTCAAATAGATTTTACATGTGAATTGTCTTTCAGCTGGAGTACAAGCGTAAGAGAGACGATAACTTCCACAACAACCACATGTTCCCAGAGTAGCCTGCTGAAACAAGTTTACGGTGACGAGTTTTACGAGTTTACGAGGCGCATGCTATTATTCTTACCAACAGCTAAGCTGTCTATACTTTCTTTGTAGATAGCCTTTAGTTGTATTCATTGATCATATGCCTGTTTATTATTCATACATGTGATTTATGAATTTATATGTATTAACATCTCATTATTTTATTATTTAAAGGGCATTAATTTCTCTTTACAAATTAATCCCCCCCCCCCCAAAAGTGTGTGGAGGGATTTGGCTCTGTAGTTTACAGTACACTATAGTTCATTATTGTACATTAATAGATTTTAGTTACGCTTTATATAAGAGATCCATGGGCACTGGTTCTCTAATTTATTTTATTTCATAAGAATGGTCCTTTGAATTATATATTAGATTTATTATCATTATTCTGGAGCCAGGTTTCCGCACATCCTTTTTGGTTGACTTAGAACCAGATAAATCAGTTCATTAAAAATTAGTGGTTCATAGACCAACACATAATATAAATTACTGATGTATATAAACCAGTATAAATTCACAAGTATTTACGGTCCAGTATACCAAGTTAAATTTCTGGTCCTATATAATCCATTATATTAAATTATTTATTAACCCTGTTTAGAGTATACTATTAATTAAGTAGTATTATCAGGTACTAGGCTATATATTCATTATTAGTTACGACTGTCCGCAAACTGCGACACATATATAATAGCCTAACCCCATTATTTCCTATTATAAATTTACCAGAATAAAGCCTATGTCTACATCTGGCTTTAGTGGGTTATAGTTAATTATCCACAATATTCAGACCTATACCTCACACAGAGCTGAGGATAACTAGGTCGCCTAGAGCAACTGCTCACAATTAATAACCTCGTGTTAATAACTACATTAAATTGGTCACACCATATAACCATTATTTTCTTGGTGGTAATACCACCCATATACATTTTTCCAGACTATTTCCTGAAAATCAGTCACGGGAGTCTAGGGCATATGTGACTAGTAAATTAATCAATGATATTGATCTTCACAGAAGATTGTGGCCAGAGAGACAACAGTAACTGTATATAGTTAAATTGCACATCATTTATCGTATTTTATGCCAACCCACAGGGGTAGGATATTGTTAGACTGGAATTGTACTATGGTATGTACAACTCTAGCCAAAACTATTTAGCAACCTATGCACTGGGCTGCTCGGCTTCCAAATACGGTACCCCACTTTGGTGTGCGCAGGAAATAAATTCTCTGGAAAAAATTCTTTTCTCCTTTGAAAGTGTCAAAATCCCTTCCATGAGTGTGGATATGTTAACAAAAAGTCGAAATTGTACTTAAATCGAATTACTTTGGCCGCAATGGGGTCCGGAAAATGGCGTGTGACTTCACGATTTGGTGGTCGTCCGTGACATCGACTCCCGGAGCCAGTCGCCTGCCAGCTTACACATGCACGAGTTCCCACAAATATTTTTTTTTTCATTTTTTGCGTTCATTTCCATTTACATTTGTTTTGTTTTTTTCTTGCCAATCCTATGTATAATGAACACATACACAATATTATGGCAGTAGAACATCCGCACTGTCGCAAGACTGTGTTATATGTGTCTCAAATGTGTCCACATATATTGCTCATATATCCAATGTTTCATGTTCATTTATGTATATTTACAACATATTTACATACTATACACTATCAAACACTATATACATTAACCATCAACACACTCAGAACTCTGCAATTGTGTGCTGCCACACCCAGGCACCCTTCCCTCACTCCTCCAACACCTAGCTTTCTCCTTACACCTTACTTGCCAACGTTCCTCCTCCCACCATACTGTTATTGTTTTTATTATACTACTAGCTGTACCCGGCCACGCGTTACTGTGGCTCAGCAACACATTTGCGCTGCTGAGTTACAACTACCTACCCCTGTTCTCCAGTCCTCCCCACCATTCCCCCTCTCCTGCGTCCCCTCATCCTCCCAGCCATTCCCCATCTCCTCGTCCTCCCCACCATTTCCCCATCCCTTAGTCCTCCCCACCATTCCCCACTCCATCCCCTCATCCTCCCCACCATCTCCCACCCCCTCGTCCTACCTTCCATTTCCCCCTCCCCTGTCCCCTCTTCCCACTATCCCCCTCTTTCATGTCCCCTTGTCCTCCCCACCATTCTCCATTTCCCCGTCCCCTCATCCCTCACTATCCCCAACTACCCCATCCCTTCGTCCTCCCCACCATTACCCTTCTCCCCTTTCCCCTTGTCCTCCCAACCATATCCCACTCCCTCGTCTGATGCATTCCCAAATGATCTGATGTTCCCATCACAAAATTGGGAACATTAAATGATCTGATGTTTCCATCACTGAAAAACAGGAATAACAGTTAAGAAATTTAAATAGAAAAAATGAAAAAAATATATAAATAAACAATACCCACAAAATGAACGGCATGGTAAACAACACCGCTCAATTCCAAGCCAATATCACTCAAAATTATTAAATAAAAATAACTATATATTGAAATCTATGAAAATTCTATTTATCAGTGCAATTGGAAACATTGAAATGGAATCATAACATATTAGTATAAAGTGTGTTGCTCTTTCATGCAACAGATGGCACTGTCTTTTTTTTAAAGTATGGTTTTACCTGTCACAGGTGAGGCATCAATATTTATACTCACAAAATAAACGACATGGTAAACAACACAGCTCAATTGCAACGGAATGTCACACAAAATAATTAAATCAAAATGAAAAAAAATCGAAATCTATGAAAATTTAATTTATCAATATAACTGGAAACATTGGAATGGAATCATAACGTAGCCTGTGTTGCTTCTACGTGCAACAGATGGTGCTATTTTTCAAACAAACATGTTTTTACCTGTCACAGGTGTAGCATCTATATAGTAGGTATATAAAAGCATATGCGTATTTGAATGGAACGGTGTGTCAAAATTTCAAAGCAATCGGTGAAGAACTCTCGGAGATCACATCTTGTGTTGCTCTAAGTCCAACAGATAGCGCCATTTAAAAACAAACAAACATGTTTTTACCTGACACGGGTGTGGCATATATATATATATATATATTAAGTATATAAAAACACGCTCCTATTCGTATGCAACGTTGTGTCAAAATTTCAAAGCAATTGGTAAAGGGGTTTCGAAGATTTCCCTCACATGAAAAACAAATGAATAACACAGTTTTTCAAAAAGCATGCTTTTCTCGTTACAAACGTGACATCTATATAATATGTATATAAAACCCCGCTTGGATGCGTATGGAACGCTGTGTGAAAATGTCAAAGCAATCGGTGAAGAACTTTCGGTGATTAGCGATTTTGAACAAACGAACATTTTCATATTTATTTATAAAGATTTACACACGTTATGTATACGTATCTACATGTTTTATTCACCATAACTCTGCAAGTAAGCTGGTATTGTGTCCAAACAGCATAGTGGCCACCATACACTGCATGAGAGATCACACAGCAGCCAGCAGACGATGCTACGGGCATGTCACCACCTCCCTTGCCAGAAAGGCTCCTCCCACCAAACTCCTGTTGCTGTTATTACACTATATGCACACATTGTATTTACCCGGTTGGCCGAGCGGACAGCATGCTGGACTTGTGATCCTGGGTTCGATCCCAGGCGCCGGCGAGAAACAATAGGAAAAATTTCTTTCACCCTATGCCCCTGTTACCTAGCAGTAAAATAGGTACCTGGGTGTTAGTCAGCTGTCACGGGCTGCTTCCTGGGGGTGGAGGCCTGGTCGAGGACCGGGCCGCGGGGACACTAAAAAGCCCCGAAATCATCTCAAGATAACCCATGTATATATGTGTTCACCATAGCAAACCATTAAGCTAGTATGATGTGCATAACAGGAGTGGTTGCCACACACAGTCACGCTACCTCGGTCTTCTCCCTCCCCCACCAAAATTCCTCCTCCCACAATACTGCGCACATATGTACAAGGGTATATACACACATTGTATTTACCCACGTACATATAAGTTCACCATAGCGAACCATTAGGCAAGTATGGTGTGCAAAACAAGAGTGGCTGACACACACAGTGATGCTACCTCGACCTTCTCTCACCAAAATTCCTCCTCCCACAATGCTACGCACATATGTACAAGGGTATATACACACATTGTATATACCCATGTACATGTGTGTTCACCATAGCAAACTACTAAGCTTGTATGGTGAGCAAAACAAGAGTGGCTGCTACACACAGTGTCGCTATCTAGATTCCCTCCCTCCCTCCCTCATCAAACTTCCTCCTCCCACAATACTACGCACAGCGCTACTTATCACTACAATCCTGCTATTATCACAATCCTGGTCACTAAATCCTGTAAATGTATAAATGACCACAAGTTTGTTTTGTAAAGTAACATATGAAGTCGTTTGAAGATTCCTAGATGGACGAAATAATGCTGTGGTGCTGAGGCTAGGGCTGTGAACATCGTGAACAGCACTGATTCACTGATATATGAACATTGTACACAGTCATTATCACACTCAGGCTCTTCTGTAATACTATTATGACTAAATAATACCAGTTATATATATATTTGACATTATTAGGCGATGCTGTGGCCACAAGTTTCACAGCCGTGCTGTGAGCTAATGCTACGTGCGCCAGCGTTGGTTGCTCACTCAGTACTGAGGCTCGCACACACGGGAATGTTGCTGACGATTTTTTTTAAATGGAGCCTGTTTACAAGAGTCTTGAGGAAGCTGATGTGAACTCCATGTAGCCTCGGGAGTGTTGAATCATACGCTGAAACTAAAAATACCCGGAGGCGCGTTGTGCAAACCTCCCCCCCCCATCGATGACCTGCAGGCACTTTTTTTTTTTTTGAGATATATACAAGAGTTGTTACATTCTCGTACAGCCACTAGTACGCGTAACGTTTCGGGCAGGTCCCTGGAATACGATCCCCTGCCGCGAAGAATCGTTTTTTCATCCAAGTACATATTTTACTGTTGCGTTAAACAGAGGCTACAGTTAAGGAATTGCGCCCAGTAAATCCTCCCCGGCTAGGATACGAACCCATGACATAGCGCTCACGGAACGCCAGGCGAGTGTCTTACCACTACACGACGGAGACTGAACTTTGCGCAGTTCAGTGGATTTCTAACTAGTACTGGGTTAGACAATGCTGTTAATTACTATTTAATGTTGTGCAAACCTTAAGTAGGGTGAATTTATTATTTCACACAATAATGTACTTATATTTTATTACATAGTTACTGTACATCTTTGAGTGTTACTAGGTGTCACTATACCAACTGATGGTGATAAAGAAGAGCTAACTGCACGTACAACCGTAGTAGCATTAAAGAATCACTCAAATCATAGCTATTTACCATTAGGTAGGTAAGCTAACCTCTATATGAGGTAAATTACAATCAGCCTAACCAAGAAATCAAATATTAGGATATTATTAACCGTACCTGCTCCACATATATGAGCAAGTATCATAGCTGTCTATAATTAGCTATATAAGCCCTATAAGGCTTCAAGCCATAGCCAACATGGCTACACCAGAAAGAACTGGAAGAATTTTGAAATGCCTTCAAAGTCACTTGACAAGGCTGATCGACAAATGTGACGGCTGGGTAGAAGTAGCCCCAGTCGATCTCATATCGTTGGAATTCTCAGCAACAATAGCTAACTAGAAATTCAAACAGGTACAAGAATTTATTGTGTTTACATAGGTGCACTCCATGTCAGTAATACTGACCTAGACGAAATAGATCTAGTCATATCTGACGTAGTCAACTATGAAGGCAAAATTCAGGCCAGATTAAATTACTATAATAAGATGCTTGCAATAGAAAATGTTCCTGTTGGATTAGAACATAATTACAGTATACCCATACTACAGCAAGCAACAAGCTCATCAGATGAAATAAATGAGCTACTTCAAGATGAGGATATTCCTCTAATCAAGTCTGACCCTTACAAAGGATCAATAATTAAAGTTAAACATTCATTTTCTACAGTCTTCTCTAATACAATTTCACCCAATGACTCATTAACAGGATCTTAACAGTTTTCAGATATTATATCCATATATTCCATGGATTCTGAGAATTCGATCCATGAGGCTACTGAATTGACAAGCTTCCCAGAAGAATCTGGAGAAATAAGTGAAGCTGAAACAGGGGATGAAGATGCAGTTGAAGCTGAAATTAAAGCTGAAGCTGAACTGAAAGCTGAAGTTGTAATAAAAGCTGAAGCTGAAATTGAAACTGAGGCTAGGCAAGAAGCCTTAAACCAAGTTAGTGATAGTCTTAATCACTCAAACCAGTCTCCTATTCTAAGGTTATCTTAAAGTGATTTCGGGGCTTGACGTCCCTGCGGCCCGGTCCTAGACGACGCCTCCTTTTTGATACACATACACAGGAAGCAGCCCGTAGCAGCTGTGTAACTCCCAGGTACCTATTTACTGCTAGGTAACACGGGCATCAGAGTGAAAGAAACTTTTTGCCCATTTGTATCCGCCTCCACTGGGGATCGAAACCGGAACCTCAGGACTACGAATCCGAAGCACTGTCCACTCAGCTGTCAGGCACCTCCAGAGGTAATGCCGAATGTGTTAGCATCAATCAAGCTATCCAGCTCTCTAGAGAAAGTGCTGAGAATGAGAAAGGTATCATAAATCTCGTACATCAACTATTGGACTTATCTCAACCAGTCTCAATCAATTAGTTGACTCCTTGCAAACATTTATTTTAAAACTCGAGTCACTGTTAAAATCTTTCAGCATTGAAATGGATCAACCCGCTGCTGAGTGGATGACTAAAATTGTCATCCAAAGAAAATTGTCTAGCGAAGTGCTAAATGAATTATATTCATATCAGAATAATACCGTCCTGACAATGCAAGATATGTTAACAGGTTTGCGTATCATAGTAAATAATAAACAAGCAAACTAGGCACTTAATCGACTTAAGAATGGTCCAGGACGGATCGGAAAGTCGTCGTCTCTTCATTTTCTAGTGTGTGGATTGGTCAACATACTTCAGCCACGTTATTGTGACTCATCGCACTTAATGCCATTCCTGAATCAACAGAAATTGTACCCACATTAAATTCCTTAACTGAAACTCCTAAGTGGCCCAGTCTTTAGGTAATAAGGGTATTAATAATCAATGTAATACTAGCAGGTCAAACACTGATTTATCAGTGAGACCTAAGAGTACTATAAATACTCCCAAGAGCCCAATAAGTGCACCCAAGAACCCAATAACTACTCCCAAGAGTACAACAAGAACTCACAAAAAATAAACTAATAAATACATACAAACAACAAAGCCTTCATAACCTGTAAACAATGTTTCCCCTAAACCGGTGAACTTTAAGCATGCTGTAGGCTGGGGGTTGTGTTTGTTTTGCCATCAAAAACATTCTTTACATAAATGTATAAATTATCCTAGTTGAGACATCCGAGTCAGATGACTCAAACAGTTACACAATGTACCAGGTGTCTCAAACACATAATACTAAAAGCTGTAAGACCCCACTGAACACATACAATAGGTGTAGAAGGGGACAGCATCATGCTGCACCATGCAAATGTATGAAATCAAATTATACAAATCACAAGGTAAGAGATAGAAATCTCACACAAGTTCAGTGTTGCAAGGTGTGAGAAGTTTACATCATACAATAACCAGCATCTCAAGTAAATGCAATATTGTTCACTGCCCAATTCCAAGTCAAGAAAAAAGGGACCAAGACCACCATTCGTGGCCTATTCGACTAGGGACCCAGAAAACTTTCATTACTCAGAAAGCGGCAGAGGCACTTAAATTAAAACCAATAACACAGGTGAAATTAAACTTGTCAGGGTTCATGATAAGTAGAGGATCCCGAGAATATAAAGTAGTACAACCGCTCATACGCCTAGGTGGTTATGTCAGGTGTTATGATCCCAGGTAGCTGAAAAACCAGTCTCCCCCTGAGAGTTATTCTGCCAGGCCTGACCTAACTAAGAGGTCAAAGAAATATAGACCTGGAAATACATATATTAAACACTTGATTAAATTTGACGACTAGATTAAAAGTATGGGCAATGAATAAGAATATGCATAAATGACTTGACATGAGATGTGGAGAATTTGTGTGAGGCTCGCTTCAGAGGGGTTTGACCTTACTTGAGCTGCAGAAATCGTGAGGGGGGGGTTGTGCTCCGTTTGAGCCCCTGGTGAAGAACCCCTGAGTGACATACATTCAAGAAGAAGGAAGTGGACAGACGTCTCGCTTGTGGAATAAGTCTGTGAACGTGTCCGCTCAAGTCATGGACTGCAGGGAGAGTGTGGAACAGTCTTTAAAGCAGTTTTGTGGGCAGCTTAGAGCGCCCTGGTGGTGACCGCTCAGTCAGTGAACGCCACGAGCGGACCAAATTCTGTGGTAAGCCATTTTAAACCAGTTCACAGTGATTGCCTGTCTTGGTCGTGTGCCCAGCGACCGTAGCAAATGTCTATTGATATATTAGGCATATTTTATTAAGGCAGAAAGCCTAAATAAGAGAATAGAGATGAGGGAACCAGCTGAGGAGAGGAGCAGCACATCCTCTTCCGCCGAAAGTTTGGAGGTAACTCACTGGGCCCGGTGGCAGCCACTGGCAGACAGTCTCAGGTGGACCACCACGGGAGGGTGGACAATGGACTCGCCCAGGCATGGGGGAGTCTCCTTATGGCAGGTGGGAATCATAGGGATGTCGAGTGGAGACATTTATTGTGCAGTTTATTTTAGTTATATGTTTGTAGAGGAAGATATTTATGGCGTGTCAATGGGTTGCAGGTTTGTCAGGGGAAGGAGTTCCTGAGAGAACTTCGAGGTCAGAGGAGGAGTCTGTAGATGGAACTCCAAGAAATACTGAGCTCTGTGGAAGAGCAATCCCATAGTGAGGAATTAGACCTCAAGCTGTGAGAGGAGAAGCAGTGGAGTGGAGTTACACGGGCTTCTGTGATACCAGTGGTGAAGCATCATTGCTGTTCAGGGAAAACTTCATGGTGCAGCAGCCTGGAAGAGCTGTAGAAGAGCATGGTAGATAATTGTGGAGGAAACTGGAGACATTCATGGTAGTGGACCCCTAGATGTAGAGAGAAGGTTCTTAATGTCTACTGATAGAGGGTTGATAGTGTTCGAGTGTCATTAGTGTTACAAACCCTTCGTAACCGGGTTCTTCATAATCTCTATGATCCTACTCAAGTTCAGAGTAACCTAATCTTGGTGAGAATATAGTGTAATGTTTAAAGGTAAAAGTAAAATAACACATTATTATTTTCCCATCACCATTATAATATTTACAAGTCTATGCGATGTCAACCGGATTGGCATTGCTAGCCTGCTTCACAGATGACGACCACAAGGTGCCTCTGATGAGGTCTTCATTGCGCACCCGTTGATACGCTCAAGCAACAAAGTCGGTAACGCCTGACCAGCCCCACTTGCTGTTACCTTCCACAAATGTAGTCTACAGCGCTCAACCGAAGCGTTCATCTAATCTTACTGGCTAGCACCTCCGGGAGTGAAGTCTATAGTGCTCAACCACAGTGCTCGACCTGCCCACTTGGCCAGCCTTTCCAGGAGTAAAGTCCACAGCGTTCGACCAGCCCACTTGACTAGTACCTTCCAGGAGTAAAGTCCACAGTGCTCGACCAGCCCACTTGCCTAGTCCTTCCAGGATTAAAGTCCACAACGCTCGTCCAGCCTAACTGGCTAGCACCTTCAGGTCAACCTACGTCTTCCACTGTCCCGGCTTCACTCACTTCCCTAGCCTGCCTCTGGTTACTCGTCACCTTTCAGCCAGGCAGACTAAAAGATGGGAAACTCCATTTAATGGGAGGGTCAACTGCTGTAGTTTGGCGCCAGGATTGTAGATGGCACCAAGGTCCGTGACAATTAGCGTGCATGACGCAGTGGAAGGTGAGTGATTGGATGTTTGATTCAATGAATATTTACATTGATGTTTATGTTGTTGCAGCCTTAGGCTGGATTCCTTGTGTATATTTATATATATTCTAGGGCTAATAGTGCTATATTGTATTACAAGATTTAACCCACTAAGTGAGGTTGGTAGCATTAGTGGCGAGCCAGGAGTTGGGCTACCACTTGATATAAGCAGCTGATAGAGTCCTTATGGGATTAAATGCAGCCTGACTATAATAGCATAGAGTGTTGGAGTCATATTATTATTCTTGTATGTATGTTCTACATGTTCACTGTCTAAGTAAATGTATATAGTTTCTGGTGTTTGCCCATGTCCTAGTGAGGCTTCCCAGAAAGTAGGAGAGAAAGAGAGAGAAAGAACCACAGCTGTAGATAGGGTGGTACAGAATTATATTTAAAAAAAAGGGGAAGTGAGGAGGTCATACGAACCAAGGAGAGAATGGGAAGTCACAGCGGCTCGAATTGGGTGTGTACACGTGACAACGAGGCCAGTGTTGGAGCCGCACCTCCTAAACGTGTGACGCTGAGCCCCTCTCCAAGAGCAGGAAGCATACAAGGTGATCTCCTGACCAAAGTACAAGCACTCTACGGGTTTTGGTTGGTTATATGGAAAGGACGTACACACCCTACGTACAACACACCTTATAATATTTGGGGGCCTGTGTCCGGGAGAGTGAACTGACACACCCACACCCTGTCCGGGAGTGGATTGATACACCCTTTGTGGAAATAAGTTGACTTTGTGCCCGCAGGTGTATATTCTGGTTGATACCTGGTTGATGGGGTTCTGAGAGTTCTTCTACTCCCCAAGCCCGGCCCGAGGCCAGGCTTGACTTGTGAAAGTTTGGTCCACCAGGCTGTTGCTTCGAGCGGCCCGCAGGCCCACATACCCACCACAGCCCGGTTGGTCCGGCACTCATTGGAGGAATAAATCTAGTTTCCTCTTGAAAATGTCCACGGTTCTCTCTCTTGGGAAGACTCACAGGACACGATGGATAAGGTGCAAGCGTTTGTGGAGTCAGGTAGGCCTGAGGACTTCGAAGGTTGCACCAGGGGTCAGTTGAAACAGCGGAAAGATGTGGCATCAGGGTGAAGGCATCTAAATTGGCTGGGATGAAGGATGAGATCCGGAGGCAGCTCAGAGCCAAGAGTGAAGTGACAGAACAGGGAGCCAAGAAAGGAGCTGAAAGTGGAAAGAAGGATGATGAGCAGGATGAAGTGAGATCCCAGGAATCAAGTAGGAGTGGTAAGAGTAGCCGCAGATAGCCGCTACTTCATCCCAGTAGCAGGAGTAGCCGGAATAGGAGCTTGGAAAGATTGCAGTTAGAGCTCTAGATGCAGAGTGAGGAGAGACAGTTCTAACTGGAAAGGTTGAAGTTAGAACTGCAGATGAAAAATGAACAAGAGAAAGAAAAACAGAAAACCGGACTGGAAATGGAAAAGAGGAAACCAGACTGGAGGTAGAAAAAGAGGAAACCAGACTGGAGGTAGAAAAAGAGAAAGCCATACTAGAGGTGGAGAAAGAGAGGACCAAACAAATGCAGATAGAAGCAAATACAACCTTAGCTGAATAAAGAATTGAACATGGGTTGCCAGAGAGCACCACCCAGGTATCACACCCATCAGATAATAGGGTTAGGGAAAAGGATATTCCCCTGTTTGTGCCCGAAGAGGCAGAGAGATTCTTCGAACATTTCGAAAAAGTAGCCAATATCAAGGAGTGGCCAGAGGAGGAATGGGCCCAACTGGTTTTGTTGAGACTGACTGGCGCAGCCACTCGTTATTCAACAACATTGTCATAATCTTCTTGTTAACGACCTGATGATCCGCTAGTTCAGTAACAATATCATTCTCGGTCATGACGAACAAACCTCAGCAGTAAACATGTCTTTTTCAAGAATTCGTACGCGTCCCCGTTATAAATAACCAGTCTTAATCTGCGTTGAACGAGAACTCTTAGACACCAAATCATGGACAGCCAAATCACATGGCCATCAACCACCAAATGGAGCAGCCTATCCTCCAAACAAAGACCCAAAATTCATTCCATGCAACCGCCAAACCCCCTTTTTATGAATGAAAAACGGTTTACACATGACTACCAACTGGTGACATCCGAACACTTCCGGAACAAGTGCTTCGCTGACGACTTTTGTTTGAACTACAACGCTGTAAATGCTTCACTCACATATTACAAATAATTGCCAACAGAACCTAAACACCTAGCCTATCCTAACCAGTGCCTAAATATGACCAATATGCTAATATATAATAATATTAATTTATATGAAAAAAAATTCTTTTGAATAAACATAATGTTAAAATTGATGAATGCCCTTACGGGGTCGACCGCTGGACAGAATGGGCTTGGTCCAAGGACGGGTTGACTGGTGTGTGTTAAAGCACGTCTTCTCTCGTCGGTAGTAACTCCCAGTCTCCTTCTAATAATTGCTAATTAACAATCTTTTTCTCTAATCCAAAAGTAAGTTTAACGAATGAGTTTCCTCCACTCGTTATTCAACAACATTGTCATAACCTTCTTGTTAACGACCTGATGATCCGCTAGTTCAGTAACAATATCATTCTCGGTCATGACGAACAAAACTCAGCAGTAAACATGTATTTTTCAAGAATTCGAACGCAACTTCGTCGAGTCCCAGACTCAGTTGAATTTATAAGATTAACGAGTGAGTTATTAGCCAATTTACGAACTCAGCACCAAAAATTTTTTTCGTAATCATGAGAGGAATGAGAATATAGTCAGAGCCAAAGAACCTGTAGCAGCAATGAATACAAATGTGGAAAAACGAGGACCATCCTAGGATCGCCCACATCCTACCCTGTGAGGGGCCCAGGTAATGAGCAATCGTTTGCTAGGAGCCATTGACCCATCCTAACAACTGATGGATTTCTCTTTGTGCCAGATGTACTTAAGAAAAAGATCCCATATTTATAAAATTTAAAAGATTGCCTTCGTGTGGTAACAAATCAAATAATTAAAGCTCTGATCTCCTAAGGCTAATAAGGGTGGGTTACACTTGACGGGTTCCTCACAGTGAGTACAATATTATTTACCAGAGTGTGAGACACAAATCCGTCCTGGTAATATCAGTGGCCGACGAAAGCAATCGTCAGCAACTTATCAAAAGAGAACTTACCGAGTAAGATGTGAACCTGACCATTGGTTACTTAGTAATTTTGTGATAATAATGCATTTGCTTGGCGTTGTTTGGTGTTGGATTTATGGCCTGTTTTTCCTTAGGAATGATTTTTATGGTAACAACAGTAGCTTGTTTACCAACCAGCAAGTATTCTGTAGTCCACAAAATAGTCCAGCATTAAAGTTCATTGCCAGAGTAGTTATCATTATATGCCCTTTCTTTTGTGAGCGTTGTTTATAGTGAAAAACTGTGTACACTATTAATGTTGAGTTTTATAACGAAAAAAAATTATGTTGCAAAGGCTGCAAGTAGGTTTTATAGTGTAAAATAGAATCTATATGAATACAAATGTAAATGTTCGTTTGTTCAAAATTGATAATCTCCGAAAGGTCTTCACCGATTGATTTGAAAATTTCACACAACGTTCCATTCGCATATGAGCGTGTTTTGATATACCTACTATATAGATGTTATTCTGTGACAGGTAAAAACATGTTTCTTTAATGTGTTTTTCATGTGTGGGAAATCTCTGAAACATCTTTATCGATTGCTTTCGAATTTTGACACAACGTTGCATTCAAATACCTGCATATTTTTATATACCTACTATATACATGCCACACATGTGACAGGTCAAAATATGATTTTTTTTAAACACCGCCATCTGTTGCACATAAAAGAAACACTCCCTGTAATGTCTTAAAGCTCTTCGACGATTGCTTTGAAATTTTGACACAACGTTACATTCGAATATACGTGTGTTTTTATATACCTACTATATAGATGCCACACCTGTGACAGGTAAAAACATTTTTTTATGGGAAAAAAAACAATGCCATCTTTTGCATGTAAAAGCAACACATGCTATTCTATATATGTTACGATTCCATTTCAATGTTTCTGATGGCATTGATAAATTAACTTTTTATAGATTTTGATTTATTTTCATTTTGTTTTAATTGTTTTGTGTAACTCTGCATTGGAATTGAGCTGTGTTGTTTACCATACCGTTCATTTCGTGTGTATAGTTTTTTTTTATTTTTTCGTTTTTTTTTATTTGGATTTTTTTAACTGTTCATATTTTTCAGTGATGGGAACATCAGACCATTTGCTGTTGTCAATTTTCTGATGGGAACATCAGATCATTTGGGAACACATCCGTCGATGGAGTGAAGAATGGTGGGGAGGACAAGAGGTCAGGGGAGTGGGGAATTAGGGAGGGTGAGGAGGACGAGAGGACAGGGATGGAGGAATTTTGGGGAGGACGAGGGGACGGAGGAGCGGGGGATTGTGGAAAGGACGAGGGGGATTGTGGAGAGGACGAGGGGAATGGGGAATGGTGGGGAGGAAAAGGAAGCATGGGAGGGGTGAATGGTTGGGAGGACGAGGGGGACGGGGGAATGGGAAATGGTTAGGAGGACGAGGAAATGGGGGGAGGGAGGAATGCGGGGAGGACTGACAGACAGGGAAGGGTTGATGTGGCTCAGCAACGTGCATGCGTTGCTGAACCACAACAACGCATTGCTGGGTAAAGCGTGTGTATCAATAATTTTGTTTCTCTCCATAGGTTCATGCGCTGAGGATGAATTCAGCTGCTTAAATAGTTCTATCTGCCTACCCATGACGAGGCAATGTGATGGCGTCCGTGACTGCGATGATAACTCCGACGAACTTAGGAAGTTCGTATTCGTGGTAAGTGGTAAGTCGTGATGTGTGTTGCACTCGAAAGACTTCATTCAAATATCAATATTTATTAATACCTAATATTTCATAAATAATACTTCTAAATGTTCTTGGCTTGAAATAGGAGCGGCCAGTACGCTCATTCACAGATCAATAGGTAACTTGAAAAATGATTGGTTATCGTTAAAATAAAGAAAATGTTAAGTTTACTTCTTAATATGATAAATCAAACAAAAGAGAATAATATCTTTGTCATATATTCTATGTTGTTGTCCTCTATTCTACTTGCCAGTTTTAGTTGAGCCAATAATTTTGAATACTGTAAATGGGATTAGTGGGATTAAAATTTGCCACATCTCCAACTATTATCCATAATGCCATAAAGAGAAATATTATATTATAAAGAAAGCAGAATAGAATTCATCAGATTGTATATTGCTCCAGAAAGCAGGCGACATGACAGCATCATGCTGCACTGTGCAAATTTATTAAATCAAATTATTGTAACACGGATAAGTATTGGCTCTACTTTGTCCTTTACCTAGCCCGTGCATATGTGTACTTAAACTTAATTCCAAGGGACCCCAGAGCTAACTCTCAGCCAAATCCCACGCCACGTGGTCTTAGCCGCTTGATCGGCTAAGATTCTGCAGCCACGTGACGTTGTACTAGGTTTCTAGCAAACTCAAGGATCTCTTTACGCTGCCGCCACCAGACCATTAACCAAAAGCTGTCATTTAATCGATGTCTGGACCAATTAATCAATCATTCAGCCCTTGGGGCTTAATCCCCAAATTTCTTGGAAAAAGGGGAAATAAATTTACGTTAAGTGTGTGAATTACAGAAAACAAGGGGATATATTAGCTCCTAAACTGGCCTAGGCTTACGACGCAAATAAACCCAGACTGGTAGAGACCAAATGGCAAGGATATCAACACATGCAAAGTTATTCATGGGAAATAATAAAATACCGAGGAACAATCTAATCATTTATTTATACAAATCTAAAAGAAAACTAATAAAAATCACTCTCTGACTTAACACTCCCTAACATGACTATCTAAAACTTTTAATATTCCCTACTGAGGCACGAATGAATTATTTCCCTATAACAAAACTCAGCAACTTTTACCTTGACTATGGAACCAGCCGATGGAATGCTGATCTCGAGAGAGATGAGAATGATTGACCTCCTCAGTTGCTGACCGAACCCACACTGACCCGCCTAGCCCTCCTCACAACTGAGGCTAGTGAGTATCACTCCACCAAGTCTAATAACTTTACTAAGCAGGGTTTAAATTGAACAATTAATCTCTATTGGACTGAACAACCCATCTGGTTGAACTCTTATAAAACTGATGGTAATTGTACAGGCATCTTAGGGAAAGGCTATTTCCAATTACAGTATTTGCTAGTGATCTGAATTTGAACTTTGTGAATTACTAATGTGATCACTCTCATGGGCTGCGTGACCTTTGACATGATGAGTCATCCGGGACCCAAACTAGTCCCTCCACATATCGTCATTTATCTGCTTGTATACGACACTTATCTCCACCTTCATTCTACATACATGTAAACCTAACACACCTACATAAGCCCAATTAGTTATTACTGCATCATATTGACATATTCATTATATGTTGCTTTAAAACCAAGATGACAATTTTGTATTCTAAAGGAGTTAATCCCTAAATCCCAGGAGAGATAACTCATGCTTCCAAAGTCGGGTCGACTACTTTGTCACTGCATATTTTGAACAAGGGCGTATGCCACAGCCTTCCATACAATCACTTATTTAAAACAGCTTCAGTTGTTACATTATACAAATCACAAGGTAAGAGATAGAAATCTCACACAAGTTCAGTGTTGCAAGGTGTGAGACGTTTAAGTTTTGTGCGGGATATCCTGCACAATAAGTGGAGTAAGAGAAGAATATATTGCAAATTGAAAGCGTGAATCCTTTAAGAACGTCCTTTAATATATTTTGTTAAACAGCACGATAGGAATGCTGAAACATTGGGGGTTGGTTAAATTATGATAGATATATACTTATGGCTACAGCGAATCCTTGTAAAGATTAAATGACAATACCAAACTCATTTAGTTTAATACACACACACACACACACACAAACACACACACACACACACACACACACACACACACACACACACACACACACACACACACACACACACACACACACACACACACACACACACACACACACACACACACACACACACACACACAACTTAAAAACTTGGAATTACAACTAAAGCAAATGAGCTTGGAGAACTGGTACTAGAGGAAAACCCAGACATAATAGCCCTCACAGAAACAAAGATCACGAAAACGATAACAAATGCAGTGTTCCCACAGGACTATTATGTTATGAGGAAAGAGAGGGAAGGAAGAGGTGGGGGTGGTGTAGCTCTGCTGGTAAGAAAAGGCTGGGATTTTGAGGAGATGGATATTCAGGGCTGTGAAGGTTTCAGTGACTACATAGCAGGTACTGTAACAATTGGAGGGAAAAAAATTATAGTCGCAGTCATATATAATCCACCACCAAATGACAGAAGACCTAGACAGGAATATGATAGAAACAACATGGCCACCATTAGCATAATAGAAAGAGCAGCTTCTGTTGCTAGCAGGAATGGATATGGATTACTAATTATGGGAGACTTCAACCATGGGAAGATAGATTGGAAGAACAGAGACCCGCATGGAGGACCAGAAACATGGAGAGCTAAGCTGCTGGACGTGGCAACAAGAAACTTTCTAAGCCAGCACACCAAAGAACCAACAAGAATGAGAGGAGAAGATGAACCAGCAATGCTTGATTTGATATTTACCCTAAATGAATGGGATATAAGGGAAGTTAAGATGGAAGCGCCCTTGGGAATGAGTGACCACAGTGTATTGAACTTTGAGTACTTGGTAGAGCTAGGACTTATCTCCCCCAAAAAAGAACTAGGATTCAAAAGGCTGGCATACCGAAAGGGGAATTATGAACAGATGAGAAGTTTCCTAAGTGAAATACCTTGGGACACAAACCTCAGAGACAAGTATGTACAGGGTATGATGGACTATGTTACCCAAAAGTGTCAGGAGGCAGTAAACAGGTTCATCCCGGCCCAAAGGGAAAAATCCGAGAAGCAACAGAAGAATCCATGGTATAATAGGGCATGTATCGAAGCGAAGAAACTGAACAAAAAGGCGTGGAGGAACTTCCGGAATAACAGAACACCAGAAAGCAGAGAGAGATACCAGAGAACCAGGAATGAGTACGTCAGGGTGAGAAGAGAAGCAGAGAAAAATTTTAAAATGATATAGCAAACAAAGCCAAGACTGAACCAAAGCTACTCCACAGTCACATCAGAAGGAAAACAACAGTGAAAGAACAGGTACTGAAACTTAGAACAGGCGAGGACAGGTATACAGAGAATGACAGAGAGGTGTGTGAGGAACTCAACAAGAGGTTCCAGGAGGTCTTCACAATTGAACAGGGTGAGGTCACTGTGCTAGGAGAAAGGGAGGTAAACCAGGCGGCCTTGGAGGAGTTCGAAATTACGAGAGAGGAGGTCAAGAGACACCTGCTGGATCTGGATGTTAGAAAGGCTGTTGGTCCAGATGGGATCTCACCATGGGTACTGAAAGAGTGTGCAGAGGCACTTTGCTTGCCACTCTCCATAGTGTATAGTAAGTCACTGGAGACGGGAGACCTACCAGAAATATGGAAGACGGCGAATGTGGTCCCAATATACAAAAAGGGCGACAGACAAGAGGCACTGAACTACAGGCCAGTGTCCTTGACTTGTATACCATGCAAGGTGATGGAGAAGATCGTGAGAAAAAACCTGGTAACACATCTGGAGAGAAGGGACTTCGTGACAAATCGCCAACATGGATTCAGGGAGGGTAAATCTTGCCTTACAGGCTTGATAGAATTCTACGATCAGGTGACACAGATTAAGCAAGAAAGAGAGGGCTGGGCGGACTGCATTTTCTTGGATTGTCGGAAAGCCTTTGACACAGTACCGCATAAGAGGCTGGTACATAAGCTGGAGAGACAGGCAGGTGTAGCTGGTAAGGTGCTCCAGTGGATAAGGGAGTATCTAAGCAATAGGAAGCAGAGAGTTACGGTGAGGGGTGAGACCTCCGATTGGCGTGAAGTCACCAGTGGAGTCCCACAGGGCTCTGTACTCGGTCCTATCTTGTTTCTGATATATGTAAATGATCTCCCTGAGGGTATCGATTCATTTCTCTCAATGTTTGCGGACGATGCTAAAATTATGAGAAGGATTAAAACAGAAGAGGACTGTTTGAGGCTTCAAGAAGACCTAGACAAGCTGAAGGAATGGTCGAACAAATGGTTCTTAGAGTTTAACCCAACCAAATGTAATGTAATGAAGATAGGTGTAGGGAGCAGGAGGCCAGATACAAGGTATCATCTGGGAGAGGAAATTCTTCAGGAGTCAGAGAAGGAAAAAGACTTGGGGGTTGATATCACGCCAGACCTGTCTCCTGCAGCACATATCAAGCGGATAACATCAGCGGCATATGCCAGGCTGGCCAACATACGAACGGCATTCAGGAACTTGTTTAAAGAATCATTCAGAACTTTGTATACCACATATGTCAGGCCAATCCTGGAGTATGCAGCCCCAGCATGGAGTCCATATCTAGTCAAGGATAAGACTAAACTGGAAAAGGTTCAAAGGTTTGCCACCAGACTAGTACCCGAGCTGAGAGGTATGAGCTATGAGGAGAGACTACGGGAATTAAACCTCACTTCGCTGGAAGACAGAAGAGTTAGGGGGGACATGATCACCACATTCAAGATTCTGAAGGGGATTGATGGGGTAGATAAAGACAGTCTATTTAACACAAGGGGAACACGCACAAGGGGACACAGGTGGAAACTGAGTGCCCAAATGAGTCACAGAGATATTAGAAAGAACTTTTTTTGTGTCAGAGTGGTTGACAAATGGAATGCATTAGGGGGTAATGTGGTGGAGGCTGACTCCATACACAGTTTCAAGTGTAGATATGACAGAGCCCGATAGGCTCAGGAATCTGTACACCTGTTGATTGACGGTTGAGAGGCGGGACCAAAGAGCCAGAGCTCAACCCCCGCAAACACAACTAGGTGAGTACACACACACACACACACACACATATATATATATATATATATATATATATATATATATATATATATATATATATATATATATATATAACTGAAAACTCACACCCCAGAAGTGACTCGAACCCATACTCCCAGAAGCAACGCAACTGGTATGTACAAGACGCCTTAATCCACTTGACCATCACGACCGGACATAATGAGGTGATAGCCGAGGCTATTTGAACCACCCCACCGCCGGCACTAGGATAGTTATCTTGGGCATAGCATTTTACCAAATCACCTCATTCTTTGGGGCACACGTGAGGAACACAAATGCGAACAAGCCTGAATGGTCCCCAGGACAATATGCAACTGAAAACTCACACCCCAGAAGTGACTCGAACCCATACTCCCAGAAGCAACGCAACTGGTATGTACAAGACGCCTTAATCCACTTGACCATCACGACCGGACATAATGAGGTGATAGCCGAGGCTATTTGAACCATCCCACCGCCGGCACTCGGATAGTTATCTTGGGCATAGCATTTTACCAAATCACCTCATTCTTTGGGGCACACGTATTAAGGCGTCTTGTACATACCAGTTGCGTTGCTTCTGGGAGTATGGGTTCGAGTCACTTCTGGGGTGTGAGTTTTCAGTTGCATATTGTCCTGGGGACCATTCAGGCTTGTTCGCATTTGTGTTCCTCACGTGTGCCCCAAAGAATGAGGTGATTTGGTAAAATGCTATGCCCAAGATAACTATCCGAGTGCCGGCGGTGGGGTGGTTCAAATAGCCTCGGCTATCACCTCATTATGTCCGGTCGTGATGGTCAAGTGGATTAAGGCGTCTTGTACATACCAGTTGCGTTGCTTCTGGGAGTATGGGTTCGAGTCACTTCTGGGGTGTGAGTTTTCAGTTGCATATTGTCCTGGGGACCATTCAGGCTTGTTCGCATTTGTGTTCCTCACGTGTGCCCCAAAGAATGAGGTGATTTGGTAAAATGCTATGCCCAAGATAACTATCCGAGTGCCGGCGGTGGGGTGGTTCAAATAGCCTCGGCTATCACCTCATTATGTCCGGTCGTGATGGTCAAGTGGATTAAGGCGTCTTGTACATACCAGTTGCGTTGCTTCTGGGAGTATGGGTTCGAGTCACTTCTGGGGTGTGAGTTTTCAGTTGCATATTGTCCTGGGGACCATTCAGGCTTGTTCGCATTTGTGTTCCTCACGTGTGCCCCAAAGAATGAGGTGATTTGGTAAAATGCTATGCCCAAGATAACTATCCGAGTGCCGGCGGTGGGGTGGTTCAAATAGCCTCGGCTATCACCTCATTATGTCCGGTCGTGATGGTCAAGTGGATTAAGGAGTCTTGTACATACCAGTTGCGTTGCTTCTGGGAGTATGGGTTCGAGTCACTTCTGGGGTGTGAGTTTTCAGTTGCATATTGTCCTGGGGACCATTCAGGCTTGTTCGCATATATATATATATATATATATATATATATATATATATATATATATATATATATATATATATATATATATATATATATATATATATATATATATATATATATTAGTATATTTTGGTAGCAGTCTTTCCTGTAGACATATATTATTAAATATGACCGAAAAAGTAAGATTAATAATTCTAACACGAATTTTCTCAATCTTTCGTACATTTCTTTTCACTGTTGGAGGTAAATCAAAAATCAATTCTCCAAAATTAATTTTTATTTCTAGTCTGACGCGACACGAGCGCGTTTCGTAAAACTTATTACATTTTCAAAGACTTTAGTTTACAAATACACAACTGAATAGAACTTACGCATCTCCGATTTTATATCTACATTTGAGTGAGGTAGGAGGGTTGAGGTGGCATTAATAGGGTATTAATTTCATCAACACAAGACAGAACAAGAGGTGGCATTAATAGGGTATTAATTTCATCAACACAAGACAGAACAAGAGGTGGCATTAATAGGGTATTAATTTCATCAACACAAGACAGAACACGAAACAATGGGTATTGAATAGAAGTGTTTGTAGAAACCCTATTGGTCCATATTTCTTGATGCTTCTATATTGGAGCGGAGTCTTGAGGTGGGTAGAATATAGTTGTGCATTGATTGGCTGTTGATTGCTGGTGTTGACTTCTTGATGTGTAGTGCCTCGCAGACGTCTAGCCTCCTGCTATCGCTGTATCTATCGATGATTTCTATGTTGTTTGCTAAGATTTCTCTGGTGATGGTTTGTTTGTGGGAAGAGATTATATGTTCCTTAATGGAGCCCTGTTGCTTATGCATCGTTAAACGCCTAGAAAGAGATGTTGTTGTCTTGCCTATATACTGGGTTTTTTTGGAGCTTACAGTCCCCAAGAGGGCATTTGAAGGCATAGACGACGTTAGTCTCTTTTAAAGCGTTCTGTTTTGTGTCTGGAGAGTTTCTCATGAGTAGGCTGGCCGTTTTTCTGGTTTTATAGTAAATCGTCAGTTGTATCTTCTTATTTTTGTCTGTTGGGATAACGTTTCTACTGACAATATCTTTCAGGACCCTTTCCTCCGTTTTATGGGCTGTGGAAAAGAAGTTCCTGTAAAATAGTCTAATAGGGGGTATATGTGTTGTGTTAGTTGTCTCTTCAGAGGTTGCATGGCGTTTCACTTTCCTTCTTATGATGTCTTCCACGAAACCATTGGAGAAGCCGTTGTTGACTAGAACTTGCCTTACCCTACAGAGTTCTTCGTCGACTTGCTTCCATTCTGAGCTGTGGCTGAGGGCACGGTCGACATAAGCGTTAACAACACTCCTCTTGTACCTGTCTGGGCAGTCACTGTTGGCATTCAGGCACATTCCTATGTTCGTTTCCTTAGTGTAGACTGCAGTGTGGAAAACTCCGCTCCTTTCCATGACTGTTACATCTAGAAAGTGCAGTTTCCCATCCTTCTCCATCTCGTAAGTGAAACGCAGCACAGAATTCTGCTCAAATGCCTCCTTCAGCTCCTGCAGATGTCTGACATCAAGTACCTGTGTAAAAATGTCGTCAACATACCTGCAGTATATGGCCGGTTTCAAGTTCATGTCAACTAAGACTTTTTGCTCGATGGTACCCATGTAGAAGTTTGCAAACAGGACACCAAGGGGAGAACCCATGGCGACCCCATCTACTTGCTTATACATGTGTCCATCCGGGCTCAAGAAGGGTGCCTCTTTAGTACAAGCTTGGAGTAGTTTCCTTAGGCTGTTTTCTGGTATGTCAAGAGGAGTACAGGCCGGATCACGGTACACTCTGTCGGCTATCAACCCGATTGTATCATCCACAGGTACGTTGGTAAACAGAGATTCTACGTCCAACGAGGCTCTTATCCCTGTGGCCCGTGTTCCCTGCAGCAAGTCAACAAATTCCTTTGGAGACTTCAGGTTGAAGGCGCAAGGGATATAAGGAGTCAGCAAGCCAATGAGTCGTTTTGCCAGTCTGTACGTGGGTGTGGGTATCTACACCCATAGACTGGCGAAACAACTCAACGGCTTGCTGACTCCTTATGTCCCTTGCGCCTTCAGCCTGAAGTCTCCAAAGGAATTTGTTGACTTCCTGCGAGGAACATGGGCCATAGGGTTAAGAGCCTCGTTGGACGTAGAGTCTCTGTTTACCAACGTACCTGTGGATGATACAATCGGGATGATAGCCGACAGAGTGTACCGTGATCCGGCCTGTACTCCTCTTGACATACCAGAAAACAGTCTATGGAAACTACTCCAAGCTTGTACTAAAGAAGCACCCTTCTTGAACCCGGATGGACACATGTATAAGCAAGTAGATAGGGTCGCCATGGGTTCTCCCCTTGGTGACCTGTTTGCAAACTTCTACATGGGTACCATCGAGCAAAATGTCTTAGTCGACATGAACTTGAAACCGGCCATATACTGCAGGTATGTTGACGACATTTTTACACAGGTACCTGATGTCAGACATCTGCAGGAGCTGAAGGAGGCATTTGAGCAGAATTCTGTGCTGCGTTTCACTTACGAGATGGAGAAGGATGGGAAACTGCCCTTTCTAGATGTAACAGTCATGGAAAGGAGCGGAGTTTTCCACACTGCAGTCTACACTAAGGAAACGAACATAGGAATGTGCCTGAATGCCAACAGTGACTGCCCGGACAGGTACAAGAGGAGTGTTGTTAACGCTTATGTCGACCGTGCCCTCAGCCACAGCTTAGAATGGAAGCAAGTCGACGAAGAACTCTGTAGGGTAAGGCAGGTCCTAGTCAACAACGGCTTCTCCAATGGTTTCGTTGAAGACATCATAAGAAGGAAAGTGAAACGCCATGCAACCTCTGAAGAGACAACTAACACAACACCTATACCCCCTATTAGACTATTTTACAGGAACTTCTTTTGCACAGCCCATAAAACGGAGAAAAGGGTCCTGAAAGATATTGTCAGTAGAAACGTTATCCCTACAGACAAAAATCAGAAGATACAACTGACGATTTACTATAAAACCAGAAAAACGGCAAGCCTACTCATGAGAAACTCTCCAGAAACACAGCAGAACGCTTTAAAAGAGACCAACGTCGTCTATGCCTTCAAATGCCCTCTTGTGGACTGTAAGCCTAAAAAAAAAACAGAATATAGGCAAGACAACAACATCTCTTTCCAGGCGTTTAACGATGCATAAGCAACAGGGCTCCATTAAGGAACATATTATCTCTTCCCACAAACAAACCATCACCAGAGAAATCTTAGCAAACAACACAGAAAGCATTGATAGATACAGTGATAGCAGGAGGCTAGACGTCTGCGAGGCACTACACATCAAGAAGTCAACACCAGCAATCAACAGCCAATTAATGCACAACTATATTCTACCCACTTCAAGACTCCGCTCCAATATAGAAGCATCAAGAAATATGGACCAATAGGCTTTCTACAATTACTTCCATTCAATACCCATTGTTTCGTGTTCTGTCTTGTGTTGGAATTTAATACCCATTGAATACCCATTGTTGAAAGTTCGTTTTTCACCTCATCCACCTCACCCAAATGTAGATATAAACCTCGAAGATGTGTAAGCTCTATTCAGTTTCAATTGTGTGTTTGTACACTAAAGTCTTTGAAAATGTAATAAGTTTTACGAAATGCGCTCAAGTGTCGCGTCAGACTAGAAATAAAAATGAATTTTTAAGAATTGATCTTTGAATTACCATCAACAGTGAAAAGAAACATAAGAAAGATAGAGAAAATTCGTGTTAGAATTATTAATCTTACTTTTTCGGTCATATTTAATAATTAGGTTAGGTAGGGTTGGATAGGTTCGGTCATATATCTACGTTAATTTTAACTCCAATAACAAAAAATGACCTCATACATAATGAAATTGGTAGCTTTATCATTTCATAAGAAAAAAATTGTTGAAAATATATTAACTCAGGAAAACTTAGCTTATTAGGCAAATCGGGCCTTGCATAGCAGGCCGAGAAGTGCATTCTGGCTACTAGGTACAACATATATATATATATATATATATATATATATATATATATATATATATATATATATATATATATATATGTCGTACCTAATAGCCAGAACGCACTTTTCAGCCTACTATGCAAGGCCCGATTTGCCTAATAAGCCAAGTTTTCATGAATTAATATATTTTCTCTATTTTTTTTCTTATGAAATGATAAAGCTACCCATTTCATTATGTATGAGGTCAATTTTCTTTCATTGAAGTTAAAATTAGCGTAGATATATGACCGAACCTAACCAACCCTACCTAACCTAACCTAACCTATCTTTATAGGTTAGGTTAGGTTAGGTAGCAGAAAAAGTTAGGTTAGGTTTGGTTAGGTAGGTTAGGTAGTCGAAAATACATTAATTCATGAAAACTTGGCTTATTAGGCCAATCTGGCCTTGAATAGTAGGCTGAAAAGTGCGATCTGGCTATTAGGTACGACATATATATATATATATATATATATATATATATATATATATATGTCGTACCTAGTAGCCAGAACGCACTTCTATGCCTACTATGCAAGGCCCGATTTGCCTAATAAGCCAAGTTTTCATGAATTATTTGCTTTTCGACTACCTAACCTACCTAACCTAACCTAACCTAACTTTTTCGGCTACCTAACCTAACCTAACCTATAAAGATAGGTTAGGTTAGGTTAGGTAGGGTTGGTTAGGTTCGGCCATATATCTACTTTATTTTTAGCTCCAATAAAAAAAAATTGACCTCATACGTAATGAAATGGGTAGCTTTATCATTTCGTAAGAAAAAAATTAGAGAGAATATATTAATTCAGGAAAATTTGGCTTATTAGACAAATCGGGCCTTGCATAGTAGGCCGAGAAGTGCGTTCTGGCTACTAGGTACGACATATATATATATATATATATATATATATGTCGTACCTAGTAGCCAGAACGCACTTCTCAGCCTACTATGCAAGGCCCGATTTGCCTAATAAGCTAAGTTTTCATGAATTAATTGTTCTTCGACTACCTAACCTACCAAACCTAACCTAACCTAACTTTTTCGGCTACCTAACCTAACCTAACCTATAAAGATAGGTTAGGTTAGGTTAGGTAGGGTTGGTTAGGTTCGGTTATATATCTACGTTAATTTTAACTCCAATAAAGAAAAATTGACTTCATACATAATGAAAAGGGTAGATTTATCATTTCATAAGAAAAAAATTAGAGAAAATATATTATTTCAGGAAAACTTGGCTTATTAGGCAAATTGAGCCTTGAATAGTAGGCCAAAAAGTGCGTTCTGGCTACTAGGTACGATATATATATATATATATATATATATATATATATATATATATATATATATATATATATATATATATATATATATATATATATATATATATATATATATGTTGTACCTAGTAGCCAGAATGCACTTCTCGGCCTGCTATGCAAGGCCTGATTTGCCTAATAAGCCAAGTTTTCCTGAGTTAATATATTTTCTACAATTTTTTTCTTATGAAATGATAAAGCTACCTATTTCATTATGTATGAGGTCATTTTTTGTTATTGGAGTTAAAATTAACGTAGATATATGACCGAACCTATCCAACCCTACCTAACCTAACCTAACCTATCTTTATAGGTTAGGTTAGGTTAGGTAGCCGAAAAAGTTAGGTTAGGTTAGGTTAGGTAGGTTAGGTAGTCAAAAAACAATTAATTCATGAAACTTGGCTTATTAGGCAAATTGGGCCTTGCATAGTACGCTGAGAAGTGCGTTCTGGCTACTAGGTACGACATATATAAATATATTTATAGGGAATGGAGTACCACCTCTGGCTGGAAGAAGGGGGACCCATAGCCTCAGAAAACCACGCATAACGCATTAGAGGGAATGTTTTGATCCCCTCCAATACAGTTTCTGTGTGCTTTTCTCCTACCACCCCTTCCTTTTTTTGTGCTTTATTATGTATTTGATGGTTACAAGATATGCATGGGTTGATACAAAAATAATACAAAAAGGAGCTTAAAGGTTATGTATCTCTTGAAAAACACGACAATGGGAAACATTGATAAATGACACAGACGGGTTCGATCATTGTTTCAAGTCAAACACTTCTTCGAATTCCTCTGAAGTTGGACTAGTGCCCAAGATGCAACAGGCATTTCCTATTTGGATTGCAACACTGAGGCACTGGAACAAGAAACTTTTTGCTCTCTGGTCTTTTGTAGCACTTTTGTCCCCCAATTCCTTCAGGAACTTCAATGCACATTTTCCCCACGAACCGAGGGTCTCCGAGCCGATCGGAACAAAGCTGTAGCAGTGTGCCAGACCTCTGTATTTAATAATTTTCTGCGATTCCCTGAAAGAAGCAGCACCACCTCTTTCATGTGTGCTGTAGTGGAGGTAGGTACTGGCCAGTGTGGCAGCGCACATGTAGTACCACACCACTTGCTTACAATCCTTCAAAGGAAGCAAGGTGACCCCATCTGGGCGCTTCTGAGGGTCGTTAGGTCTGGATAAGTGTGGTTCTCTTTGTCCCGGGCATTTGGCTGTGGCGAGGCTCCTCTTGATGATGTCGTTGACTTCTTCATGTCTTGCAATCTTACCCTGTGATTAGTTAGTTTAGTTCATTTATTATGCGCCCCATACCCATCTTGTGGGCGGTAGTGGAAAGGGTTACAGAGGCACATAATGGGCTCAGGGACTGAACCCCACAATTCATTTAGCTAAGCAAGTTACAATCTTGATGAGCTAGTTACAAAATTCAATATAAGTCATCACATCAACAATGGGTTCGAGATCGACCTCAAGTACAGGTTCTAAATTAAGCAACTGACTTATGTGGAGAGCTAGTGTCAAAATTTATATGTTTGTCCTGCACACCGCCCCCCATCCAGTGGGCAGCGGTGGATAGGTTACAATCACTTAGTTACTACCTGCAGTTAGCAAACTGGGGATATTTGGCTAAAATTTCTGGTAGCAGATCATTTTGAATGAAATATTGACACTTCGCTGGAACATTGGTTATAGAATTGTCTCTAAATTCACGTATCTTTTCGCACTCCATCACATAGTGACGGAAGGGGTGCGAATAATTTTGTTGACACAGTTTACATTTGGTCAGGTCTACATCAGCAGATAATGAGAATTCCCAGAAATACTTGTAACCGAGTCTAAGCCGAGCAGTAGTAACATCTAGAAGTCTGCTGATTTTATTGGATGATCCATAGATGTGTGGCTCCTCTTGCATGATAGTATGATGATAGATGGAATTACTGGTGTCAATTTCACTTTGCCTCAGATCTGCAAGATCTTGTTGAAGTTCTCGGTGTACTGCTGCTCTCAGATTGCTCATTGACAATCCAAGGTTACACTCAACGGCTCCTTTAAAGGCAGATTCTTTGGCTAACTTATCAGCTCTATCATGCATTCGGAGGCCAACAAGAGATGGAGACCACATGAAATGGACTCTGTTACCATCCTTAATAATTTTGTTGTATTTGTGTCTAGCTTCGGACACGAGCATGTTACAGTTATGTCTTAAAGAGTTGAGAGCATTTAAGGATTTACGACATACCAGACAATGACGACCATATTGACCAGACCACACACTAGAAATTGAAGGGACGACGACGTTTCGGTCCGTCCTGTACCATTCTCAAGTCGATTGTGATGAGGACAGGTAGGGACAGGCATTAAATAGGCAAGAGAGAGCTGAGGAGGAAAGTCAGGTGTAGGGGATAGTAGTAATTCAACATACTTCAGCCACGTTATTGTGACTCATCGCCTGCATATGGACGACCATATTGGTCGCCATCGCAGTTCCGCAGATGCACCTATGTTCGGTGAGGATAGCGGCCAGGCGAAGAGCAACTCCAATGCGGAGAGTGTCATGACTGAGGCGAGTTCCCAGGGCTGCATTGGGTACAGCAAAAAAAAAATCCCCGGCGTGGGGTGCTGTTACCGCTAGAAGGCAGGCTTTGTTTTCAGCGCCAGCGTTGTCAATCACTGCTGTGACAGTCTTTTCCATTATGGGGCTATCCCAGTGAGCCTGTTTGTGGTCTTTTGGGACTTGTGGTTGGGGTTGAGGGTGTGCAATGGTGTCCCATTGTCTGGCTGCTTCGATGAACGTTTGATCATGAGTTCCCGCTGTTTGTCTCATACGCTCTGGTAGGATCTGCCCTACCAATTCCTTGGCAGCTGTACATGAGGATAAGAATGCTGGAAGTGCAACCTCAGTTGTCTTTCGTATGGCTATCCCCCCAAATGTCACTGGTAGTGTTGTTTGGTCCCACTGACTGTCATCTAAAATCTAGGTTGAGCGCCTTCCTAAATATTGACCGGAGGAGCTCATCATATTGATTTAGAAGTGGGTTGCCAAAAGTGGGTGCACACCTTAAGAAGTATGTTAGCCTAGGCAATAGTAGAACTCTGTTTATATATATATATATATATATATATATATATATATATATATATATATATATATATATATATATATATATATATATATATATATATATATATATATATATATATGTATATATATATATATATATATATATATATATATATATATATATATATATATATATATATATATATATATATATATATATATATATATATATATATTGTCACGTGGAGGGTGGTGGGCCGGGGCTCTGCTAGCACTCGGCTGCTAGGGGCTCAAAAGGCCGAATACTCAGCCCCTCCGACTCCCGGGATTCACCGGAGTCTCCTTGGTCACACAGGAGAGGACCAACAATGCCCACCTCCGCAGGTCTTTGCTTCCACCACAAAAGAGGATGCCACTGATTCACCCTGGAAGCCCTTCAGTCAAACACAGGGAAACTGCTGTTAACAGTTCTCGCCTAGACCCGTGGAGGAGTGAAGGAAGACTCAGGCTTACCTTATAACAATAACCTCCCTGAGTCTTGCCTGCCAGACAAAAAGGTTGTGGGAGCTCTTTTCCCGCCTGTTCTCTCTATCTTCTTCTTAACAAGGTCGCCAGCTGGGTTATTATATCTGCACCCCAGCAATGCAGTTCAGTGGGTGTATTATATATTGTTTGTAGCCAGAAGGTTGCTACTCCCATAGATCTGCTACTAGACTATTGGCCCAGGGTACTCTCCTAGGAAGTCTGTGTGGCTTTATCTCTCTCTAGCCACTACGTTAATAGTTGCCACCATTCAGGCACTGATACTGATCGGATGACTAAGGGTACACTTTTATATAGGTCCGTGCTGTCTTTACCACTCTCCAGGCAATAAGAACTGCTATAGAGAACGTAGTGTTCCCTAGGTGGTACTATGATAACCTTCGTGTATGCTCATAGAGAAATATCATAAATGGAGGCACACTTAAACACTGTGATAAAATGTGTGAATTTACTGATGCAAATTACATGAACACACACACAATCACAAGTAATACATGAATATGGAAATATGGATAATAAGTCTGGAGATCGTCAGCCTCTTCTTCCACGACCTCCAACACTCCTTCAGCTGGGCAGAAAGACAGGAGTCCCACACTCTCACACAGGAGGGCCTTTTCACCACGTCGGCGCCTCTCCTTCACTGTCCTGCCATCCATACACACTGTCCCCTCTGACAGTCCTGGACACAAGCTGCCTTGCAGCCAATTCTACTACTAAAGTATTAAAGTCCTGCTGCCACATACATAAGTAAATATTGTGGCCTAACTAGCCTACTCACACAAGGGGTAATGGGAGGGAAAATGATCTACCTTACATTCCTGGCTCACGACGCCTGTCCCTCGATGGTGTGAGGTTCCCACGCTTCCTGAGTCGATCCTCGACGATCCAGGAACGTTCCACAGGTCCTCAGGTGTCGTGGAGCCTTCGCGTCGTCGCCGTTCCAATCCCTGAGATTCAGCTACCCCAATCTTGGTTCATCGATAGGCGCTGAGCTAATCACTATTTTCCCACACTCGCCCCTTCCACATGGCGTTGCTCCTTGGCCTAGGCACGGTGTCGTCCTTTTAAAATTCTCAGTGGATGTGACCTGGTCACAGCTAGGCTTGCCCGCCACACCTTTCCAGGCCCCCCAACGTTCAGCATCGCCGCCCAGCGTCGTCGCCGAATATTTTTCAAGTTTGGCACTCTTTCGCTCAATAAACGTGGTTCCTTTTTGCTTCCCAGAAGCGCGGGGTCTCCAATATATCCGATGGGCTGCAATAGCCAGCACTAATCCACTAAGAAAGGCTTGTAGAGCCTCTAATCCTTGAGAGCAGACTGAGGCGCGTCCTGTCGCTTCCAAGGTCGGGTCAACTCTGACGTTGGCGCCGCCCGGGGCACTCGGTGACGTCATGGCGGGCCCTGATTGGTCGCCCGCGACCTAAGTCGGCCAATCCGCGATCGGCTAGTGTCCCTTCCAAAAGGTCATATCTGCATTAGGGGATACTCTTTCATTTTATAACAGGGCGCCAATTTCCCTTTATATACAACTTATAATGTAACGTTCTCCCTTAACTTCGCTAACTCCCTTAACTAACGCTCGCGTTCCGCGAGCGCTATGTCATGGGTTCGTATCCTGGCCGGGGAGGATTTACTGGGCGCAATTCCTTAACTGTAGCCTCTGTTTAACGCAACAGTAAAATGTGTACTTGGATGAAAAAACGATTCTTCGCGGCAGGAGATCGTGTTCCAGGGACCTGCCCGAAACGCTACGCGTACTAGTGGCTGTACATGAATGTAACAACTCTTGTATATATCTCAAAAAAAAAAAAAAAAAAAAAAAAAACTGGCAGCCGGTCTGGTCGCCACATATATCATTAGACTCCCTGACCCTCAGAGAATCAGTAGGGAGAGCTGATATGACTCTTAAAGCAGGCAAACGAAAGAGATAGGAGAGGGCACCGTAACATACCCCTCACCTTAAAATAAGAGTCATATCGGTTAGTAAATCCGGGAGAGGGCATCTACCACCACATTCTCCCTTCCTTTAATGTGCCTGATTTTTAGCCAGTACTCTTGGAACAGTAGGGCCCATCTTGTCAGCCTTTGGTTCGTGTTCTTCATCCTGTGCACGAACGTCAAGGGATTATGATCGGTGAACACTCGCACCGGTCTAGTACCTCCACCCACATAGATGTCAAAATGCTTCAGTGCCAGGATCAGGGCCAAGGCTTCCTTTTCCACTGTACTATAAGCCCTCTGGTACTTTTCGAATTTCTTCGAGTAGAATGCCACTGGACGGTGGACTCCGTCCTTCTCTTGAGCTAACATGTCTCCAATCCCCACGTCGCTAGCGTCGACGTATAAGATAAAGTCTGACTCAAAGTCAGGCGAAATTAGCACTGGCGCTTCAGTCAACAACTTCTTAGTCTTCTCAAAGGACTCCTGGCATGCTTCCCCCCACTTCCATCTAACGTTCTTAGATAGCAATTCAGTCACAGGGTGTGCCACTGTCGAGAAGTTATTGCAAAATCCTCTATAGTATCCAACAATCCCTAAATAACGTAACAATTCCTTTCCCGTCCTGGGATTCGGATATTCTTTGATTGCCATCACTTTCTGGTCTACTGGAGTCACTTCCCCTTGACCCACGACGAAACCTAAGTATTCTAATCGGGCCTTTCCGAATTCGCTCTTGGCCAGATTAATGGTCAGGTTCACTTCTTCCAACCGTTGGAATAACTCCGTCAGTCGATTCATGTGTTGTTTCCAGCTATCGGCGTACACCACTATATCATCTATATACACGGCGCAGCCTTCCATCCCTCTTAGCACTTCGTTCATCATCCTCTGAAAACAACTTCCGCTGTTCTTCATACCAAACGGAAGCACTTTGTACTGGTACAATCCGTCTGGAGTAGCAAACGCTGAGATCTTTCTCGCACTCAGAGACAAAGAGATTTGATAATACCCTTTCAGCAGGTCGACCTTGGTGACAAACCTTGCATTTCCTACTTGGTCGACGCAATCACTTATTCGGGGCATCGGGTGAGAATCTGACACGGTTATGGCATTCACTTTACGATAGTCAGTGCAAAAACGATATGATCCGTCACTCTTCTTGACCAGCACACAGGGCGAGCTCCACTCACCGTTGCTGGGCTCAGCGAGATCATTCGCTAGCAGATATTCCACCTCCTGTCGCATGATCTTCCTCTTCTCGGGACTCACCCGATAAGCACTCTGCTTGATTGGCTTTCCTCCGCACACGTCCGCCTCGTGCACCACACTCTTGTGCCGTCGGGGCACATCCGTGAAAAGCGACTTGTTCCTTCTTATCAGGGTCACTAGTTCTCTCCTTTTCTCTTTATCCAGATGACGCAGCCTGTCTTCTAGGTGTGTCAAACTCTCTGTATTCGACAGGCGCGTACCATCGGCATGGGCCCACTTTCTCTCCTCCGCTGGCAACACTTGGTCCATCTCCATACACAGAACCAATTTCCCTTCTCGCGACTGTGTTGCTCCTTTCACTCCCGCACTCTCTTGCTCCTCTGGGAAGTATGGCTTTAAACGATTGATATGACACACCTGTGTCTTGTTAGGGCGATTCGGCTTGCTGGTCTCATAATTTACAGGACCCACACGCCGAACAACTGAGTATGGACCACCAAAGCGTGATTCCGTCACTCTACCCCTCCCAGGTAGCAACATCATCACTCTGGCTCCTGCCTCGAACTCCCTTGGGACAGCCTTCTTGTCGTACCAGATCGACATCTTCTCTTGCGCTGTCTTGAAGTGATCAGCAGCCAGCTCCTTCTCCGTTTTCAATCGTTCATGGAATCTTCGCACATACTCAACCACTGTCATTAATATCTTCTCCGCCGTCATCCGCTCCTTCAGCATCAATAACGGGCTCCTTACTTCGTGCCCAAACACTACCTGGAATGGAGAGAATCCCAGAGACTCAACTATAGCATCTCGGATCGCGAACAGGGCTGGACAGACAGCCTCATCCCATTCCGCTCCCTGTTCAGCACAATACACTCTTAAGATGGTCTTCAGAGTTGAATGGAACCTCTCAATCGCTCCCTGCGATTGAGGTCTATAAGGAGACGATCGTAGTTGGGCTATTCCCCAGCTCGCAATAGCCTGCCTAAACCACCTCGACTGGAAAACACTTCCACAGTCGGACTGGATCTCTTTGGGCACACCTACCCAAGCAAAGAACCGCTGAAGGTGTCCCATGACGCATTTCGATGTCACCTTCCGCACTGGGATCGCCTCTGGAAATCTCGTCGAAGCACACATGAGAGTCAATAAGTAATTGTTCCCTTTTCTTGTCTTAGGTAGTGGCCACACGACGTCGATTATTAGGCGCTCAAACGCCTGGCCAAATGCTGGAACTGGAACTAAAGGTGCTTTCGGGATGGCAGGGACGTTCTTCCCCGCTCTCTGGCACGGGAAACGCGTCTTGCAAATTCTTCTTTCATCCGCGTCCATGCCCGGCCAATAAAAATGTTCCCGAAGCCTGCCTAAGGTCTTGGTTACTCCCAAGTGACCCGCGGGATCCACTGTGTGTGCAAGCTTTAGCACCGCGCATCTGTACTGAGCTGGCACCACCACCTGATGCCTCACTCTCAGCATATCATCGCCCGCTTCTTCCCTAACCGGCCTCCACTGCCTCATTAGCACTCCCTTCTCCACGAAGAAATGAGTCGGTGACTTGGGTCCAGCGAGACCTCCTTCCGCCTCCCGTACCAACTCAGGAAACTCTTCCTTTTGCAGTTCACCTAGACGGGTGCAGTCAATACCTAAAGGACTGGTGAGAGTAACTTGGACACTCTTATCCGACACTTCCTCACCTGTCGCTTGTCCTCTGGCCTCCTCTTGGAACAAATGATCGAGCCCCAGGTCACCCGGCATGTTCTCTTCGGCGTGACTGGATCCGCTCACATCACCTTCATTGACGTCTCGTCTTGACGTCACTGCGCATACCGGAAATGCCACTCGCAATTTCCATTTCGCCACTACTGGCGCCCGTCTTGCTGCTCTGTCGATAGGGCTCTACACACTCCTCACCCTTAATCAAATTCGGGAGAACACATCCCCCACAGGAGTCATTCCCTAGGATCACCTGAGCGTCCATCCTCGGCAGTAAAGCACAGACCCCTGCCAAGAGAGTCTGACAACCATAGTCTGAATTAAGAGTCACCCTATGGAGGGGCATCCTCACTTGTCCCCCCAACGTCCTTATCAGGGCCTCCCCTGTACTGGAACTTCTATAGTCCTCGGGGAAGAGGGATTCACTAACAAGGGTGAAGTCGGACCCCGTGTCCCTCAGCATCCTCGCTGGCACAGGATCAGCTCCCCTTATCTTCACCGTCCCCTCACACACAAAGGGGTGGATCCTGTTCTCCCTCATCACCGGCATATCACCTGAATAATCGTTGGCTTCTCCGCTTTCCATCCTCACGAAAGTCACGTTTCCACCGTGCCTGGGGCGACCGCACTCCCTTGCAAGGTGTCCTCGTCCCCCACAGTTGTAACACCGACCGCCTCTCCTAGGCGATCCTCTACCAGTCCTCCTGGTAGCACCAATGGTAGAGGTTCCCTGAGTCCTCCTAGGACTCTCTGTCGTCGGTTCCCGGGCAGCAGCACTCGCTCCCGAGCTAGGTCCACTGCTCACAGGTTGGGGCTTCCTCCCCGCGTCCCTTGAGCTCTTGAACTGGGTTACCTCATTGGGTACACTACTCTTGGGAGAGTCCCCACCCATCCTCGCTCCTCCTGAACTCCTAAGGTTCCCTCCCGACCTGGGGTAAGGCGAGTGTCTGGGCGGCCCCTCCCTCCTGAGAAGTAGTGCCTCCTCCAGCATGTCGGCTCGGTCCGCTGCAGCCTTCAGGTCCTTAATACCTGCTTCTCTCAACCTTACTCGCAACTCAGGATGGAGTACTGACATAAACTTCTCCATCACTATCAGTCGTTTGATATCATCCTCCTACTCCGCTTCCTCCGCCTTCAACCATCGTAGGAATTTCCGTTCCATATCCCTGGCGGTCTCGGCGTAAGTCTTTCCAGACGCTCTCGTACACTCTCTGAACCGCTTCCGGTACATCTCCGGAGTCAGCCGTAATGAGTGGAGCACCGCATTCTTAATTGCGTCGTAACTAGTACACTCCTCTAGGTCCAGCATGTTGTAAGCTTCCCGGGCCTCACCAGTCAACCTACCCTGGACCAGAGCAGCCCAATCATCTCCCGGCCACTCCTTCAGAGTTGCTATCCGTTCAAAGTGTTCGAAGAACGCCTCAGCTTCTTGTGGTTCAAACGTAGGTAAGTCACGTTCCCTTACATTGAGGTCATCCCGCCGTGCAGGTAGTGAGGGCAGACCACGTTCAACGCGACGCAATTCGACTTCTTTCTTTGCCTTTATCTCCTCCAGTCGCAGTTGTCTCTCTCCTTCTTCCCGCTGCAGCCGAGCTTCTCGCTCATGCTCCTCTCGCTGCAGCCGTGCTTCTCGCTCACGCTCCTCTCGCTGCAGCTCAGCCGCACGTTCCTCTCGCTGCAGCTCAGCCGCACGTTCCTCTCACTGCAGCTCACCCGCACGTTCCTCTCGCTGCAGCTCAGCCGCACGTTCCTCTTGCTGCAGCTCAGCCACACGTTCCTCTCGCATTTGCGCTTCTCTCTCCTCTCGTCCCAGCTGGGCTTCCAGTTGCACCTTCATTATTTCCAGTTGCAGGCTCCTCTTACTACAGCTGGACCTTCCACTGCTCCCATGTTCACTATGAATTCTCTCCACACTGGTAGGCGCTTGGGGTGGCTCTAGTCGGGACGGTCCACCTTGCGACGGCTCTCCTCGGGACGGCTCCTCTTGAGATGGCTCCTCTCCCATCGCCTCCTCTCGAGCTGTGAGCTGTGCCATGATCTCTATCCTTCGCGGAGCGAAGGATAGAGATCATATATAGATCATATATGTATATATATATACATATATATGTATATATACATATATGATATGATATATATACATATGTATATATGAGATCATATATGTATATATATATACATACATATATATATATATATATATATATATATATATATATATATATATATATATATATATATATATATATATATATATATATATATATATATATATATATATATATATATGTGGTTCCAAGGGGTTGTCATAGCCAGGGGGTGGTAATGGGGGACGAGCTCTCATGACCTATAAAATGCTCCTATACAGCATGCGTCTCAAATAGCCTCTGACAACCAAGTCCAACTCCAGGCCTGCACGGGTGGCTTTGTCTAAGTCCGGCGGAACTGCTTTTACCGACAGGAGAAGGGGCGAGGGCGTGCCTCTGGCGCCTTAAAACCAGCTGCTCCGGGTAGATGGGACTCGATAGCCTGGGAAGGCAGCCCATCTAGGGGAAGGAAAACCCTGATTTTAAACCTCCGCTGCCTTGCGGCCATACCCTTGTTTTTGGGAAGGCTTCAGGAGTCAACCTCGAGGAAAAATCCGGAGTTGGAGCCCCTAAGGCAGTTCGTTGTTGACGTCGACCTCGTTCTGGCAGCTCCTGCGACGTTGCTGGAACCATGCGTATTGGCATTTGCCTCTCTATTGGATAATTTCAGCAACGTGGAGAGGGGGGACCTGCTGCATGGGTAACAGCTTCTCCTCCATATCTACCTACCCAGGCTTTGCGCCCTGGAGAGGACACTCCAGCTTCGCCTCACAGCGTCGAACCAACACGGGAAGCGACAGTCTACCGGTTTTAAGTCTTCTGCTCGATTGGCGAAGAGTGTGACGCCAGGGGTTGCTTCCGACGGTGGGAGGGGTCATCGCGCCCCACTGGGCAGCTACCGCCCGCCTCAAGCTGGGCAAACGCCAGCCAATAAGGTGTTGCCTCGCCACGGTCCGTTAACCTCACTGGGTGCGTGGGGTTTAGGGTGAAAACTGACAAGCGGCCCGACAACTTTGCACCAAGCAATACCAAACCAAAGAAGAAAATATCAACTGCCCTAAAGCTGGGCACATGGAACGTCAGGACACTGACACCAGGTTTCTCTGACGACCTGCAAGAAATCAATGACGCCCGAAAAACAGCAATCATCGATAGGGAGCTGAGCAAGCTGCAGATGGATATTGTTGCTCTCCAAGAGACCAGGCTCCCAGGATCAGGATCTGTGAGAGAGAGGACCTTCTCTTTCTTCTGGCAAGGAAAACCTCCAGATGAGACCAGAGAACATGGTGTGGGATTTGCCGTCAGGAATGCACTGTTGGGACACATTATGCCACCGATGGGGGAAACCGAACGAATTCTGTTTCTGCAACTGTACTCCCAAACAGGACCAGTCAATGTAATTAGTGCATATGCACCAACCCTGACTTCTCCAGCAGAGGCAAAGGAAAAATTCTACGATGACCTCAACAGAGTCATAGCGAGAATCCCTGTAAAGGAGCCACTGTTCATCCTCGGCGACTTCAACGTCAGAGTGGGTGCCGAGCACAACATTTGGCCCACTTGCCTGGGTCAATTCGGCATAGGAAGGATGAATGAGAACGGGCAACGTCTGCTAGAACTCTGCTGCCTTCATGGTCTTTGTGTCACCAACACGTTCTTCGGCACAAAGCCTCAACACCGAGTATCTTGGAGACACCCCAGATCCAAGCACTGGCACCAGCTTGACCTGATTCTTACCAGGCGTGCAAGTCTACCCAGCGTCAAGATTACGCGTAGCTACCAGAGTGCTGTCTGTGACACCGACCACTCCCTGGTATGTAGCAGGGTCAAGATGCAACCAAAGAAGATTCATCACTCGAAAAAGGCGGGCAGACCTCGCATCGACACCACCAAGACCCGCAACCAGGACAAGGTGGAAGATTTTGCACACGTGCTCGAGGAAGCTCTTCCTAGCCCAGCTGGGGTCACTGCCTGTAAAAGATGGGAGCACTTCAGAGACGCTGTGTTCAACGCTGCCATTTCCACCTTTGGCAAGAAGACCAGCAGGTCGGCAGACTGGTTCGAGGCTCACTCGGAAGAGATGACACCTGTAATCGAAGAGAAGAGAAACGCCTTGGCAGCCTACAAAGCCTGCCCAAGTCGGCGCAACTTACAGATCCTTCGGGCCGTCCGCTGCAAAGTGCAGCAGAGCGCCAGGCGATGTGCCAACAACTATTGGCTCCAGCTCTGCTCCCAGATACAGACTGCAGCGGATACAGGCAATGTAAGGGGAATGTATGACGGCATCAAGCAGGCCCTTGGCCCAATCCAGAGGAAGACCGCTCCTCTGAAATCTGCCACTGGCGAGGTGATTCAGGACCAGACACTGCAGCTGAAGCGCTGGGTCGAGCACTACTCTGAGCTATACGCCAGGGACAATGTGGTCACCGAAGATGCCCTGAGCGCCATTGAGTGTCTGCCTGTGTTAATGGAGCTCGACAGTGAACCGACCCTGGAAGAACTCAGCGATGCCCTAGACTCCCTTGCTTCTGGTAAAGCTCCTGGCAAAGATGGCATTCCTGCTGAGACCTTGAAGTGCTGCAGAGGTAGCCTGCTCATGGAGCTGCACGAAATTCTTTGCCTCTGCTGGGAAGAAGGAGAGGTGCCACAGGACATGAGGGATGCCAACATCGTCACACTGTATAAGAATAAAGGTGACAGGGGCGACTGCAACAACTACCGTGGAATCTCCCTCCTCAGTATTGTCGGAAAGCTGTTTGCTCGAGTCGCATTGAAGAGGCTCCAAGTACTTGCAGAGAGAGTTTATCCAGAATCACAATGTGGATTCAGAGCTGGCAGGTCCACCATCGACATGGTCTTTTCCCTCAGACAACTGCAGGAGAAATGCAGGGAACAGAAGCAGCCACTCTTTGTAGCCTTCATAGACCTGACGAAGGCCTTCGACCTCGTCAGCAGGGTTGGCCTGTTCAAGATCCTCCCCAAGATCGGATGCCCACCCAGGCTCCTCAGCATCATCAGATCTTTCCATAAGAACATGAGGGGCACCGTGGTCTTTGATGGCCTAACATCAGGCGCCTTTGACATCCGAAGTGGAGTAAAGCAGGGCTGCGTACTGGCTCCAACCCTATTCGGGATTTTCTTCGCAGTTATGCTGCGGCACGCCTTCGGATCTGTCACGGAAGGCATTTACCTCCGGACCAGGTCGGATGGGAAGCTCTTTAACCTCGCCAGGCTGAGAGCCAAGACAAAGGTTCGGCTGAGGTGTCTGCGCGACTTCCTCTTTGCCGACGACGCAGCAGTCACTGCCCACTCAGCTGAAGACCTCCAACGGCTCATAACCCGCTTCAGCGAGGCCTCTCAGGCTTTCGGACTCACCATCAGTCTGAAGAAAACACAAGTCATGGGACAAGGAGTGGACTCCCCACCTGACATCGGCATCTCTGATTCCAAACTGGAAGTTGTTCACGACTTCGTGTACCTGGGCTCCACAATCTCTGACTCCCTCTCTCTTGATACGGAGCTAAGCAAACGCATCGGTAAGGCATCTACTACCATGTCCAAACTGACAAAGAGAGTGTGGGCCAACAATAGGCTGACTGAGTATACTAAGATTCAGGTTTACAGATCCTGTGTCCTGAGCACTCTCCTTTATGGCAGTGAGTCTTGGACACTCCGTGCCCGTCAGGAAAGACGGCTGAATGCCTACCACATGCGCTGCCTTAGACACATCTTGGACATCACCTGGCAGGACAAGGTGACAAACAACAACGTCTTGGGGAGAGCAAGAATCACCAGCATGTACACAATGCTGAAACAGAGACGAATGCGCTGGCTCGGGCACGTTGTGCGAATGGGCGACGGCAGGATCCCCAAGGATCTCCTGTATGGAGAGCTGAGGCAGGGAAAGCGTCCAGTAGGCAAGCCCCAGCTACGGTACAAAGACGTATGCCAAAGGGACCTGAAAGCCATGGACGTCGATCTTGCTATATGGGAGACACTGGCTGCAGACCGTTCAGCCTGGAGGCAGTCTGTTCAACGAGGTCTCTCCAAGTTCGAGGAGTCACTTGCCAAGGAATCGGAGGCAAAGAGACAGAGAAGGAAAGCCGGTAACCAGGTAGACAGACCAGAATCGGACTTCGTTTGTGCTCGGTGTGGGATGGACTGCCACTCTCGGATTGGCCTCATCAGTCACACCAGACGCTGCACCAGGATTGACAACTAGGGCGCAACTCCATAGTCTCCCGAGACTGAAGGATGCCTACTACTATATATATATGTATATATATGTATATATGTATATATATGTATATATATATATATATATATATATATATATATATATATATATATATATATATATATATATATATATATATATATATATATATATATATATATATATATATATATATATAGGCTTTCTACAAACACTTCTATTCAATATCCATTGTTTCGTGTTCTGTCTTGTGTTGATGAAATTAATACCCTATTAATACTCTTGTTCTGTCTTGTGTTAATGCCACATCACCCCTTCCACCTCACTCAAATGTAGATATAAAATCGGAGATGCGTAAGTTCTATTCAGTTGTGTATTTGTGAACTAAAGTCTTTGAAAATGTAATAAGTTTTACGAAACGCGCTCGTGTCGCGTCAGACTAGAAATAAAAATGAATTTTGGAGAATTGATTTTTGATTTACCTCCAACAGTGAAACGAAATGTACGAAAGATTGAGAAAATTCGTGTTAGAATTATTAATCTTACTTTTTTCGGTCATATTTAATAATATATGTCTACAGGAAAGACTGCTACCAAAATATACTAATATTAAAGCGCACGACCCAGCAGCAAGGAATCAAGCCTTCACGATAAAATATCGCCAGGATCTGATTCGTGATCAGATATACAAGGCAGAGAATGAAATCAAAGACAACAAAACGCAACTACTTCATGCTACAAACGAGTGGAGAAATAGCAACATCGACGATAGTATCCGTACCCGCATTGAACAACACCTCGACATCCTCACAGACCAACATCACCTCAGCACTGAAACAAGGATTATCAAGAAACTAACAACATTATATGGAGGACCTATGGCAATTCCACGACCAATAGATGGCTTCCTGAACCTTGCAGGAATTAACCTCACTGAGGACCAAGTCACTCTCCTAAATCTGGGCATAAACTGTTATGTTATGTCCAGACCGAGTGAGATGGCCCGGAAAGTAGAGTTGGAAATTCTGTTGGACGACATATTCGACCTCGAGACACAAAAGAAGGTCACTACCAAAGATACCTTACAAGCAGAACTTATTGCAGAAGGAGGAAAGAATCGAGGCAACTACAGAAACACCATACTGTCCCCCGAGCTTAAAGCGGCAGCTAAAAGCCATCGTGAGAACAAGGAGATAGTTGTCAGGAGAGGTGACAAGTCGCCAATATATGTCATTCTTAAAAAAGACGAATATCTGGCGAAAATGAACATCATACTCTCTGACCAAATTAAGTTCCAAAGGGTAACGAAGGACACTACAGCCGAATTAAAAGCAAAGGTCAACAAACTGATCGAAACTGTGAACGCCAAGAAATCCGGACTCCACCTGCCAAAGATCATTGGGAAATATAAACCTGGATATGCGTATGGAAATGTCAAGACGCACAAGCCTGGAAACCCACTTCGGCCAATCATTAGCCAGATACCCACACCCACGTACAGACTGGCGAAGCGACTCAACGGCCTGCTGACTCCTTATGTTCCTTGCGCCTTCAGCCTAAAGTCTCCAAAAGAATTTGTTGACTTACTGCGGGGCACACGGGCCGCAGGGATAAGAGCCTCGTTGGACGTAGAATCGCTGTTTACTAACGTACCTGTGGACGAGGCAATCGGAATGATAGCCGACAGAGTGTATCGTGATCCAGCCTGTACTCCTCTTGACATACCAGAAAATATTCTGAGGAAACTACTCCAAGCTTGTACTAAAGAGGCACCCTTCTTGAGCCCGGATGGGCACATGTATAAGCAAGTAGATGGGGTCGCCATGGGTTCTCCCCTAGGTGTCCTGTTTGCAAACTTCTACATGGGTACCATCGAGCAAAAAGTCTTAGTCGAAATGAACTTGAAACCGGCCATATACTGCAGGTATGTTATCTTATCTTGAGGTTATCTTGAGAGGATTTCGGGGCTTTAGTGTCCCCGCGGCCCGGTCCTCGACCAGGCCTCCACCCCCAGGAAGCAGCCCGTGACAGCTGACTAACACCCAGGCACCTAATTTACTGCTAGGTAACAGGGGCATAGGGTGAAAGAAACTCTGCCCATTGTTTCTCGCCGGCGCCTGGGATCGAACCCAGGACCACAGGATCACAAGTCCAGCGTGCTGTCCGCTCGGCCGACCGGCTCCTCGACATGTTGACGACATTTTTACACAGGTACCTGATGTCAGACATCTGCAGGAGTTGAAGGAGGCATTTGAGCAGAGTTCCGTGCTGCGTTTCACTTACGAGATGGAAAAGGATGGGAAGCTGCCCTTTCTAGATGTAACAGTCATGGAAAAGGGCGGAGGTTTCCACACTACAGTCTACACTAAGGAAACAAACATAGGAATGTGCCTAAATGCCAACAGCGACTGCCCAGACAGGTACAAGAGGA
>NC_091219.1:6313706-6326206 GCF_040958095.1 Procambarus clarkii
TGTTCAGCTTGTGACCACAGCATCGCCGAAAAATGTCAAAATAAATATATAATTGTTATTATTTAGCGACGACAATATTACAGATGACCAATGACTGTGAAATACGTAACCAGGGTTGTGATAATAGCAGGATTGTTGTAATAATTAGCGCTGTGGGAGGAGTGATGCTGAGAGACGGAGGGAGACAGCATCGTTTACTGACTGTGTGGCCACCTGTTATTGTTTGCATTCACCATACCAGGTCAGTGGTTCTCTATGGTGAACACAAATGTAGATACATATATATATAATGTGTGTATTAGTGTAATAACAGCAAAAGGATTATGCTGGGAGGAGCCATATGGGTGACGGAGGAGACGTCGTCTGCACAATTTGTCTAGCTGTTAGAGGGTGGCCACTATGCTCTTTGGGCGCACTATAAGCTCAGGTGTACAGTTACGGTGCATAAAACATGTAGATATTTATATATAATATGTGTATATAGGGTAATAACACTGCAAAAGGTATTGTTGGCAGAGAAAGTTTAGTGCGTGTGACCTTGAAAGAGCGAGGGAGCCGCCATCTGTGTATAGCGACGACTCTTAGTGCCTGAACTAATTATATCAGCTTAGCTGTACAGTTGTGGTGAATAAAATATACACATACTTATATATAACGTCTGTATATAGTGTAATAACATCACAACTGGCATTGTTGGGGAAGAAAGTTCAGTGTGTGTGTTGAGGGAGTGGCAGTGACTGGCTGGCTGGTGTGTGGCAGTAACTCCTCGTTGCTTTTCGACTCTCAATACCAACTTAGTGGTTCGTTATGGTGACTAAAGCATGCCAATACTTATATATAACCTGTGTATAGAGTGTAATAGCAGCAAAACTATTTGTTTATAGTTTTATAAACATAATAATTTAATCACTAATATGCACACCATACTTTTGAGTATAGCGATTATTCACCACTTTTATTATATAAATATATTACAATACACACTATTGAATAATATTACTGCAAAAAACTAAGAAAAAATCAATCGGAGACATTGAAACAATTAGGTAATAATATCTTTGTGGCAACTCCCATCTGTCAACGTGGGTGACGCTGACCGGGTCTGACGACCGCTCTGTCAACGCCCACTTTTTGCCAGACTTCCTCGGTCAATTGCGCCCAAAATATGTCACCTACGATTTTTTTTTATTTTTTCCGTGCTCAGGGGACAAAAATTAACATGTTTAGAAGACGAAAAAAAATTTTTGAATTTTTTTTTTCTTGCGCACAGGGGTGTAAATGTCCCAAGGACCCCTGAGCAGTGTAAGGGTTAATATGATTAGTTATTGAGAGGGGTTATATATATATATATATAAATATGCCAGTATTTGGAGTTAGGCTATGTGCCCAGTAACTATGTTATTACCATTATTGATGTCTATGATTCATCCATATATATATATAAGTCTATGCTTGTGTATTGAATAATCATTCATGTGTGCAGTGATTAATTGTGTTATCGCCGCGAAAGGAATTACTGAGAACTCCAGTGATATATACTTGCATACGTTATCATTAAATGAAGGGCAGTGTGTAATACCATGATAGTGAATTATTGTGTCCATTAATATAGAAATGATTGATTGAGCTCAAGATCAGTGCAGCGAAGTATTTACGTGCTATTGTCGCAAATATTGTGTGTTCGAACTTCTAGTGATCTTTGAGAATTTAAAGAAACAGGCGCATCACGCCACCGGGAAACAAATACACGAAAATTCGCGCGGTGGGAGTCGCCCAGCTGATTTTGACATTGACGTGAGGGGGAGCATTGCCAGCTTGGCGAGTTCATGATTATATGTGGGAACGAGCGACTTCCGCCTGAAACAGCTGTTTGCTTATTGATATAATCTTGTGATGTGTTTGAATGAGTTTTAAGTAAAATACAAAGTACATTGGTGTTTATATCATCCCCTCCATATTTCTTGTGGCTATATAAAACCTGAAAGCAAATAGTGATAGAAGTAAATACCTGCCTGATATCAGATTTATTGAGTGTGTCCTTGCCACTGTTACCACAATTCAACAAAACCACTGACGTGTTACTGGACACCGGAAACACCAGTTGGCGACCTTGTGGTTAGTAGTAGAGCCCATGCCAGGGCGGGCACACAATAGTTAAGAGAACAAGTTGTGTTCCCACTCCTTCTCGATCAGAGGCCGGTTGGGATTGACTGGGATACTCTCCTGGCGTACAGTGGCGCTGCGAGGATAGAGTGAAGACCCGCAGGGCTACGGTGAGTGACCTTGAGTATACTGTTACTCGCCCCTTTCCCCTCTCATTGGAGGTGAACCCCGACATTGGCGACCTTGCCAGGATAACGATCAAGATAAAGGTTGCAGTTGTGGTACTTGGCAGTGGTATTAGGTATCAGGTACAGGTTGTCACTCATAGCACAAGATGGAGGATGATAAAGTAACAAGGTTCATTGACACTAGAGATGAGCAGGTGCTGGAGGAGTGCACCAAGGCACAGTTACAGTCAATAGCAGACCATTTTGGGATAAAGCTGAGATCTTCCAAAGTGGGAGAGAGAAGACTGGAGATCATGGCACAGCTCAGAGCACGAGATGAAGCTTTGGGGGAGGAACGGCCACAAACACCTGCCAGTATGGGAGAACACCTGAGCATCGGTGGAAGCAGCAGGGGATCCAGCGGCAGCAGGCGCAGCGTTTAGCTGGAGAGAATGAAGCTGCAGCTGGAAGCGCAACTGAAGCGGGAAGAAATGGAACGAGAGGCACAGCTGAGAAGAGAAGAGCGAGAAGCAGAAGCACAGCAGCGCAAAGAAGAGCGAGAAGCAGAAGCACAGCAGCGCAAAGAAGAGCGAGAAGCAGAGGCACAGCTGCGCAAGGAAGAACAAGAGCGAGAAGCACAGCTGTGCAGGGAAGAACAAGAGCGAGTAACACAGCTGTGCAGGGAAGAACAAGAGCGAGAAGCACAGCAGCGCAAAGAAGAGCGAGAAGCAGAAGCACAGCAGCGCAAGGAAGAGCGAGAGGCACAGCAGCGCAAAGACGAGCTAGAAGCTAGACTAAAACAGCACGAGATAGAAGCTAACAAGGAGGTGGAGCTGAAACGAGCTGAGCTAGGGCTAGGTGCACCTGCTCCGCCGCAGCAGGAAGACCGCCGAGTGAGGGAGCGAGATCTGCCGGTCTTTGTACCAAATGAAGCTGAAGGTTTCTTCGACCACTTCGAGAAGATCGCTACCTTGAAGAAGTGGCCGAGGGCAGAGTGGGCGGAGCTGGTTCAGAGTAGGCTCACCGGTGAAGCTCGTGAAGCCTTCAATATGCTCGACCTCCAAGAGTGTACCAACTACAATGCTGTAAAGAGGGGCGTGCTCCACTCGTTCAAGCTCACGCCGGAATGTTACAGGAAGAGATTCAGGGAAAGTACCCGTTCGCCAGGAAAATCTTATGCGGAGACGGCGAGGGACATGGAGAGGAAGTTCCTTAAGTGGCTGGAGTCTGAAGGAGCGAGGTCGGCTGAAGAGGTCAAGAGGCTAATGGTCATGGAGAAGTTTATGTCCGTGCTCTCTCCTGAGATCAGGGTGAGAGTAAAGGAGGCGGACATTAACCCTTAAAGTGCGCATCACGTCATATGACGTGCTGGACGTTGTTCCAGTCTACAGCGCATCACGTCATATGATGTGTTGGAGTACTACGCAAGATTTAAACAGCCCGCGGATAGACGGGGTTCACCACACCTTCATCAGGGCTCTTGTAAACAGACGCCATTTTAAAAAAAAATCGTGGGCCAAACTCCCGGATGCTATTGGCCCTAGTATTGAGTGAGCAACCAAGCCTGACGCACGCAGCATGAGCTAACAGCACTGCTGTTCAGCTTGTGACCACAGCATCGCCTAAAAATGCCAAATTATACTTGTTCATGCTATTATGTAGTGATGATATTATTACAGACGACCACTGATAAAACTGACCAGGGTTCTGATAATAGCAGGATTGTGGTGATATTTAGTGCTGTGCGCCATGGAGGGAGGAGTAATGCTGTGGGAGGGAGGGTGGTGGCGATGTCTTTTGACTGTGTGTGGCCACCTTTTATTGACTGCACTCAGCATACCAGCTTAGTGGTTCACTATGGTGAACACAAATGTAGATACTTATATATAACGTGTGTATAGAGGGTATAAACAGCAAGAGAAGGTTTAGAGCCACCATTTTGGTGAGGGCGGTGGCGTCGTCTGCACGACGCCACCGTGCATACGACGGTGTTGTTTACTGGTTACCACAATGGTCTTTGGGCACCATACCAGTTTATTTGTACAGGTATGGTGAATGAAACAGGTAGATATTTATATATAATGTGTGTATATAGCGTAATAACACCACACAGTATTGTTGGAGGAGAAATATTAGTGCGTCTGGCCTTGAGGGCGGCCGCTGTCGGGGTTACTCGGTGAGCGACAGTATAAGTACTTAATACTGGCAAGGTCGCCAATGTCGGGGTTCACCTCCAATGAGAGGGGAAAGGGGTGAGTAACAGTATACTCAAGGTCACTCACCGTAACCCAGCGGGTCTTCACTCTATCCTTGCGGCGCCACTGTACGCCAGGAGGGTATCCCAGTCAATCCCAAGCGGCCTCTGATCGAGAAGGAGTGGGAACACAACTTGTTCACTTAACTATTGTGTGCCCGCCCCATCATGGGCTCTACTACTATCCACAAGGTCGCCAACTGGTGTTTCCGGTGTCCAGTAACATGTCAGTGGTTTTGTTGAATTGTGGTAATAGTGGCAAGGACACACTCAATAGATCTGATATCAGGCAGGTATTTACTTCTATCACGATCTGCTGTCAGGTATTATATAGTGTTATGGACCCGAATCCAGCGTCCGAGCCTGGAGCAGTGACGACCACGCCATCTGTGGGTCAGCTCCCGAAACCCCCTCCAAATGGACGACGACACCTGGTGAGGACGAGGTGTACTGGCCACAAGGGCTAGTTTCCAGTCATGATTAGCTCATAACACAGCCGCTGCTGACCTCTGGTGAGGTGGAGCTTAGACAGCATCTTAGACAACGCCATCTATGGAATGGATACGTCGGGCGTTTGTGTCTAAGCCTGTAAGTTAGGTGCTTTAGAGTGTCCCTTTTACTGATGACGTGTCTTATTACAGAGTCGACCTGGGACTGCTGTAATGGAAGTTGAGTCAGTCTACCCAAGGCAGTCGTCTCGTCTCCAAGTGTTTGCTGCAGCAGCTGTGAGTCGCCCCCCGGATGAACACTGTGGTGTTACCCTGCCTGTGAAGTGGCAGTTGAAGGACTGTCATACCCGGGACTGACTGGTGGAGACGCTTAAGCACTGGGGAGTTGTGGCAAGGAGAGTGATCTGTGGTATCACACGAGGCTCCTGACTAGGGTTCGCTACCTTAGTATCGATCGTGGAGTGGCCTAACCAGCGTCGCTGATTTGAACCTGCCAGCTACCGGCTGGACTTGTGGTTGATGGCCTCCACGACGGTGCCCCCAGTGGAACTGTGCTTTGGCTGGCCTGTGGCCGGGGTAGACTCAAGATTCTCGAAGGATTCGTCGTGAGGCCACAAGAGCTTGGCATCGTGAGCACCGTGAAGATCCAGAGTCTGCAGACGAAGACAACAGTGTATATAATAGTGTTTATAACCCCCCCCCCCCCCCCCCCGTGTAATCTTCTTATATATATTTATTGGTGACGGTAATTATATTATTAAGTTTTTGACTTTATTTCCCTTCCCCCTTTAATTAACTTGCGTTACGGATCACATCCCTTGAAAGCCACTACTAGTTTGGGGCCGGATACCCTATCTCTAACACCATCTGAGAAAGAACCCGGTTGCGACCCGAGAGGGCTGTAACATATAGCCACAAGAAGTATGGAGGGGATGATATAAACACCAATGTACTTTGTATTTTACTTAAAACTCATTCAAAGACATCACAAGATTATATCAATAAGCAAACAGCTGTTTCAGGCGGGAGTCGCTCGTTCCCACATATAATATGAACTCGCCAAGCTGGCAATGTTCCCCCTCACATCAATGTCAAAATCAGCCAGGCGACTACCCCCGCGCGAATGTTACTTTATCTATTTGCTTGTGGCGTGACGCGCCAGTTTCTTTAAGTTCTCAAAGATCACTAGAAGTTCGAACACACAATATTTGCGACAATAGCACGTAAACACTTCGCTGCACTGATCTTGAGCTCAATCAAACATTTCTATATTAAAGGTGACAATAATTCACTGTCATGGTATTACACACTGCCCTTCATTTAATGATAACGTATGCAAGTATATATCACTGGAGTTCTCAGTAATTCCTTTTGTGGGCCATAACACAATTAATCACTGCACACATGAATGATTATTCAATACACGAGCATAGACATATATATATATGTGGATGAGTCATAGACATCAATAATGGTAATAACATAGTTACTGGGCACATAGCCTAACTCCAAATACTGGCATATTTATATATATATTCTCTCACTAAATGATCATATTAAAGTCTTAAATTAAGGAGGTTTTCATTGGCTCCCTGTGCCACGTCGCTATCGGTGACCAATCTGGTGTCACTGACGTCACACAGTTTTGGCGGCAAAACAGAAGAGCCAGCGCCATATTGGCTTCCTAAAGGGCCTAAACCACAGGCCAAAATACTCTTCTTTTACAAATTTCTCGCCACTTCGAGAACACTACATTCTCCCACATATACCAAACTGATGCCTGTGACGTAGAGAACGCTCGGGTAAAGTGGACATGACTCTTACTGCAGGCGTGGGAGAAATATAACGGGGTGAACACCGTCACGCCGCCAATCAGCTGACTGTGTGAGTAGCCACATCTTTGTGTCTTTACTCACCATACAAGCTTAGATGTATAGTTATGGTGAACAAAACATGTAGATACTTATATATAACGTCTGTATATAGTGAATTATAGCAAAAACATTATTGTGGAAGGAGAATGTGGGTGAGTTAGATGACTGGAGGGAGGGCGGGAGTGGCTGGCTGGTAAACGGCGGTCACTCTTCGTTACTTTTTGGCTCATAATAGCTACTTAGTGGTTCGTTATAGTGAACAAAACATGCAGATACTTATATATAACCTGTGCTTATAATGTAATAACCGACAAAGTATTTGTTCACTGATTGATGAACATAATAGAATCAACAATATGCACACCATATTTTTGAGTACAGCAATGATTCACTCATTTTATTATATAAATATATCAAACTACACATTATTGAATAATATTACAGCAAAAAAAGTATGAAAAATCAATCAGAGACATTGAAATAATTCGGTAATTATCTCTTTGTGGCAACGCCGGCCTGACAGCTTGCGAGCAACAGACCGCCTGGGACGCACGCTGAGTCAGCGCCTATAATTTGCCAGACTTCCCTGCCCTATAGCAGGCAATATATGCTACTTACGATTTTTTTATTATTTTTCCCGTGATCAGTGAACACAAATTAACAGGTTAGGAAGAAAAAATATTTTTTTTTTCAAAATGACATGCGCCTGTGGGTATGACAGGATATTAAACCCTGAGCATGTTAAGGGTTAAGGACCTGAGAGCCGCGGCCGACAGAGCTGACATGCTGGAAGAAGCTCTGCGACCACACCGTGAGGGACGGCACCAACCGCCAATACACTCCAGATATAGTAGGAGATATAGAAGGACGGACGGATGGAGGACAGGCGTGAGACAGGAGAGGCTCAAAGAGTGCTGTGGAGCCGGTAGAGAAGTCCCAAGCTGAGAGCTCAAGAGTTGTTGCCGAAACAGAGGAGTCGATGAATGGCGCGAGGAGGATCCACAGAAGAAGAAGGATCCGCTGCTACAACTGCATAATATTCGGACACGTCGCACGGGAATGCAGACACCCTGAGCAGCGGGGGAACGTTGCTTTCGTGAGGGTAGAGGACCAGATCGCCGAGAGGGTGCGGGATGAACCCGTACTGAGTGGGGAGAAAAGAGTTCACCCATTCATGTGTGAGGGAACAGTAAGGATGGGGGACGCAGACCCCATCCCAGTGAAGATATTAAGAGACACTGGGGCAGATTTTACCCTGGTGAGCAAAACCCTGTTCCCCAAGGGTTACGAGAGTACCAGTGTGGGGGTGGCAAGTGTGACCACTGTGGGAGGCCCAGTGAGGATGCCCCTACACCAGGTGACTCTGAATTCTGATTATGGCTGCCAGACCCTAGTGGTGGGGGTCTGTGCATCAATGCCCAAGATGGAGGCACAAGTCATCTTGGGAAATGACGCATGTGGAGGATATGTCCTCCCGAATCTCGCGAAGGGCGAGGAGTGCATAGAGCACTATGAGGAGACAGGCGGAGTGTTAGACGCCTGTGGGGACGAGAAAGGAATCGCCACGGCGGCGTTCCCGGTTTGTGCTGTGATTCCGAGGCAGTGCGACGGACACGGAGGGTGTGGATCTGATAGGGGTGACGAGGAGACGTCCGACAGTCTGGAAATCGATCACCTCTTCGTGGGACCCGGAGAACGAGTGGAGGGCGAAGGCAGCCCGGATGGTGAGTTACAGGTGACCCTCGCCAGTTCTCTAGGGGTGGACCGCACTCGTCTTGGAGAGTTGCAGCAGATAGAATTCCCCGAATTGATTCATGAGGCCAATGGAGGACTTGTTGGTCCTGAGAGGGTCACTCATTGTTACGTACAGGACGACATGCTGATGAGAGTGTTCTGCACAGAGCAGGGAACTGAGTGGGGTGAAGCAGTATGTCCTGCGTTGTTTGCCATGCGTAACGCAGTGGTAGGATCGTTAGGTGTCTCACCTTTCCAGCTGGTGTATGGACAAGAGGTGCGAAGTCCTCTGTCCATGCTGAAGGAACAATGGACATCAGGAGTGACCGTGGGAACGGTCAACGGATATGTAAGGAGCGTTTCGCTTTGGCGGCAGGAATACTGGTTGGAAATTAAACTCATCCGATGGGAAGACAACGTAGTAGCAGATGCCCTGTCCTGTATGCACTAACCAGACATGACTCTTATTTTAAGGGGAGGGGTATGTGATGGTGTTCCCCACCTTATATTCCTCCCACGCCTGCAGTAAGAGTCATGTCCACTTTACCCGAGCGTTCTCTACGTCGCAGGCATCAGTTTGGTATATGTGGGAGAATGTAGTGTTCTCGGAGTGCCGAGAAATTTGGAAAAGAAGAGTATTTTGGCCTGTGGTTTAGGCCCTTTAGGAAGCCAATATGGCGCTGGCTCTTCTGTTTTGCCGCCAAAACTGTGTGACGTCAGTGACACCAGATTGGTCACCGATAGCGACGTGGCACAGGGAGCCAATGAAAACCTCCCGTGGCGAATATGACGTCACGAAGGAAGGGGGTCCGGTCATTGCGCCGCGGTGGCGCCATCAGTCTAAGACAGCACGTCAAGGAGGTCGGACGTGCGCTGGGGGGGTCCTGTCAGTTGGACAGTTTACCCCGACTCCGGAGGATTTACGCATCACCCGTGGTCTGCCAACACCTGTGGGGTCTTCCTTCGTTCATGTGTTGGACCAGAGAAGGAATTGACAGAATATTGAGCAACAAGTGCTCCAGGAACAGGTGTTGTGCAGGTGAAGACTAGGCAGCGACGTATGCAACGGCTGATAGCTCCACAGTGATGACGTAGTGGCTGGGCCAATCCTCCGGAGGGAATCAGTCTGACACGACACGTCAAGGTGGTTGGACGTGCGAAGATTGGTCCTGTCAGTTTGACAGTTGTTTCCTGCTCCCGTGGATTTTACGTGTCACCCGAAGTCTGCAAGTACTCTGTGAGGTCTTCCTTCGTTCATGTGTTGGACCAGAGAGGGAATCGACGGGTTATTGAGCAACATGTGCTCCAGGACAGGTACTGTGCAAGAAGAAGTGAAGTCTGTGCAGTGACGTATGCGACGTCTGAGGCAGTTCACCCGTTTGTGACGGCGCAGTGGCTGGACCGAGCCACCGGGAGGCAGTGGAAGAAGAAAACTATTCGGGAACCCGAACGACTGCCGCCGAGACGTAGGCAGGCAGCCGTAGCTAGGAGGAGAAGTTGACGGCCGGGAGACCGACTCCAACCCTACAAGAAGTCAAGGAGGAGCACGGACCTGCAGTGAAAAGGCACGGAGACCACGCGTTTATGGTGGGACGTTGATTGAGTTCCTGGAGAACACGACGGGTGTGTGTGGGGGCGTTCCCTACACGAGGCAGGAGCCAGGACCAGGAGCTACAACTCAACTCTCACCGGAGGATAGGTGGAATTAGGTGATTCTAGTTTCCCTCCCAATTCCCCTTTAGTCAGCTATATTATTTAGCCTGAGTATTTTGTATGTCGTGAGCAAGGCTCACCTATGTCACAGTAAGGCACATGTGTGCAGTGGGACTATAAAGAGTACTCACGATATTTATGATTATTATTGGTGTATGCAGGCACCCGGAGTAATTGATGAATTTACTATGTTGATAATGTCTTTAATGAGAATTTAATACGATCATTTAGTGAGAGAATATCACCACCACATCACTACCTAATACATTCCATCCGTTAACTACTCTGACACTGAAAAAGTTCCTTCTAACGTCTCTGTGGCTCATGTGGGTACTCAGTTTCCACCTGTGTCCCCTTGTTCGCATCCCACCAGTGTTGAATAGTGTATCCTTGTTTATCCGGTCAATTCCTCTGAGGATTTTGTAGGTTGTGATCATGTCTCCCCTTACTCTTCTGTCTTCCAGTGTCGTAAGGTGCATTTCCCGCAGCCTTTCCTCGTAACTCATGCCTCTTAGTTCTGGGACTAGTCTAGTGGCATACCTTTGGACTTTTTCCAGCTTCGTCTTGTGCTTGACAGGGTACGGGCTCCATGCTGGGGCCGCATACTCCAGGATTGGTCTTACATATGTGGTGTACAGGATTCTGAATGATTCCTTACACAGGTTCCTGAACGCTGTTCTGATGTTAGCCAGCCTCGCATATGCCGCAGACGTTATTCTTTTTATGTGGGCTTCAGGAGACAGGTTTGGTGCGATATCAACTCCTAGATCTTTCTCTGTTCGTTTCATTAAGTACTTCATCTCCTATTCTGTATCCTGTGTTTGGCCTCCTATTTCCACTGCCTAGTTTCATTACTTTGCATTTACTCGGGTTGAACTCCAACATCCATTTGTTGGACCATTCACTCAGTCTGTCTAGGTCATCTTGTTGCTTCCTACTATCGTCCTCAGTTTCAATACTCCTCATAATTTTTGGGCAACACCACCACCCCCCTCTGCATAGAAACCCTCCCTTCCCCTCACCCTACCTACCCCCACCCAACCCTCCCTCCCCCCCCCCACCTCATTCTGACCCTGACACCCATTCCCAACATGTCCCCCCTCCCACCATTCCCCCCATGTCCCCCATCCCCCTTCATCCCATACCCTCCCTATCCCTCCTCACCCCTCACCCTGTATCCTCCATGTCCCCCCTATCTCCTTAACTCACATCCAACCTGTCCCCCCTTCCCTTAGACCCCCACCCCTCACCCCAAAATCCTATGAGACTCTGCAAACAACCTCACAGATCTTCTCACCCTTGGAACAGATTCACACACCAGCTGAATGCTCGCCAAGAAAGGAACATGAAAATGAACAGAAGAAAGTGAGCTTCAAGGCGATGTACACTAACATAGATGGGATTACAAATAAAACAAGTGAACTCGGAGAATGGGCACTAGAAGAAAACCCAGACATAATAGCACTCACGGAAACAAAGCTAACGAAAATCATAACAAATGCAGTGTTTCCACAGGGCTACTATGTAGCGAGGAAAGAGAGAGAAGGGAGAGGAGGAGGTGGTGTAGCTTTGCTACTAAGAGAAGGTTGGAGTTTCAAAGAGATGGTAATTCAGAACTGTGAAGGTTTCAGTGACTACATATCAGGCACCATAGCAACTGAAGGACAGAAAATTATAGTAGCAGTCATATATAACCCCCCACCGAATGACAGAAAACTCAAACAGGAATATGATAGAAACAACTTGGCCACAATAAATATAATAGAGAGAGCAACTTCTGTGGCTAGAAGGAACGGATGCAGACTACTAATCATGGGAGACTTCAACCATGTGATGATAGATTGGGAGAACAGAGACCCACATGGAGGCCCAGACACATGGAGAGCTAAGCTGCTGGATATGGCAACAAGAAACTTTCTAAGTCAACACGTCAAGGGACCGACAAGAATGAGAGGAGGGGATGAACCAGCCTTGCTTGATCTGATATTTACCCTAAATGAGTCGGATATAAGGGAAGTTAAGTTGGAAGCCCCATTGGGAATGAGTGATCATGGTGTATTCAGCTTTGAGTACCAGGTTGAGCTTGACATTATCACCCCCAAAAAAGAACTTGGAACCAAAGGGCTGGCGTACCGAAAGGGAAACTATGAGGAGATGAATAAATTATTATGGGATATACATTGGGATACAGAACTCGGATCCAAGT
>NC_091219.1:6331206-6343706 GCF_040958095.1 Procambarus clarkii
TGAAAGACTGAGAAAGAGCTCTGAAGCAATGGACACAGTGAGTGAGGTAGCCATGCAAGCAGCTACCTCAAAGGAAAAAGCAAAGTGAACCAGTAATCTGCTGGAAAGAAAAAGATCAGTGTTAGTTGTAGGCATCAATGAACAGGAAGGATCCAATAGGCAGGAATGGAATAGCAAGGACAGAGAGGCAGTACATGGCATACTGAAGGGGTTACAGATGGAAGGGGCTGAACAAAACATAGAGAAGGTTTTTAGGTTTGGCTGGTACAACAAGGACAGAAACCAACTGGTAAAGGTGGTGTTTGTAAACCAGACCACGAAGGAGGTTATTCTAGAGAGGAAGAGTCATCTGAACCATGTCAAGTAATACAAAAATGTATTCCTGCAGAGGGACAGGACAAAGGAGGAGAGAGCCAGGGCACCAGAGGCAAGGAGGAAGCACACGGAGAGAGGAATACACCAGGAAATCACAGCCCGCAACACAACAGTCCCAGAAACAAGAGGGAAACCTACAACCAGCATCCCAGCAAACCAGAGGGGAGGGCAACAACACCATCACCCCCTCTGCATAGAAACCCTCCCTTCCCCTCACCCTACCTGGCCCCCCCCCTCAAATGCTCACCCAACCTTCCCTCTCCCCGCGCCTCTTTCCGTTCCGACCCTGTCACCCCTCACCTATTCCCACCATGTCCCCCCCAGTCCCCCCTCTCCCTTCACCCCATACCCTCCCTAACCCTCCTCCCTCTTCACCCAGTATCCTCCATGTCCCCCCTATCTCCTTACCCCATACCCTACCTGTCCCCCCTTCCCTTGAACCCCCACCCCAAAATCATCTGAGACCCTGCAAACCACCTCACAGGCCTTCACACCCAGGGAACAGCTTTCCCTACCAGCAAAATGCTTACCAAGGAGGGGCCAAGGAAATAAACAGAAGAAAGTGAGCATCAAGGCAATGTACACTAACATAGATGGGATTACAAATAAAACAAGTGAACTCAGAGAATGGGCACTGGAAGAATACCCAGACATAATAGCACTCACAGAAACAAAGCTAACGAAAACCATAACAAATGCAGTGTTTCCACTGCATTTGGACTACTATGTAGTGAGGAGAGAGAGAGCGAAGGGAGAGGAGGAGGTGGTGTAGCTTTGCTGACAAGAAAAGGTTGGAGCTTTGAAGCTATGGTTAATCAGAGCCGTGAAGGTTTCAGTGACTACATATCAGGCACCATAACAACTGGTGGACAGAAAAGTATAATAGTAGTCATATATAACCCCCCACCAAACGACAGAAGACCCATACAAGAATATGATAGAAACAACATGACCACTATCACGGGGGGTGGGCTGGGGCTCTGCTAGCACTCAGCTGTTAGGGACTCAAAAGGCCGAGTACTCAGCCCCTTCGACTCCTGGGATTCACCGGAGTCTCCTTGGTCACACAGGAGAGGACCAACAATGCCCACCTCCGCAGGTCTTTGCTTTTACCACAAAGAGGTGCCACTGATTCACCCTGGAAGCCCTTCAGTCAAACATGGGGAAACTGATGTTAACAGTTCCGGCCTAGACCCATGGAGGAGTGAAGGAAGACTCAGGCTTACCTTATAACCATAACCTCCCTGAGTCCTGCCTGCCAGACAAAAAGGTTGCAGGAAGTCCTTTCCTGCCTGTCTTCTCTATCTTCTTCTAAACTAGGTCGCCATCTGGGTTATTATATCTGCACCCCAGCGATGCAGTTCAGTGGGTGTATTATATATTGTTTGTTGCCAGAAGGTTGCTACTCCCATAGATCTGCTATTGGACTGTCGGCCCTGGGTACTCTCTCAGGAAGGTCTGTGTGGCTTTACCTCTCTCTTGCCACTACGTTACTAGTTGCCACCATTTAGGCACTAAAACTGATCGGATGGCTAAGGGTACACTTTTATATGAGTCTGTGCTGTTTTTACCACTCTCCAGGCAATAAGAACCTCTATAGAGAACGTAGTGTTCCCTAGGTGGTACTATAATAACCTTCGTGTATGCTCATAGAGAAATATTATAATGGGGGCACACTTAAACACAGTGATAAAATGTGTGAATTTACTGACGCAAATTACATGAACACACATACAGTCACAAGTAATACATGAATATGAAAATAAGGATAATAAGTCTGGAGATCGTCAGCCTCTTCTTCCACGACCTCCAACACTCCTTCAACTGGGCAGAAAGACAGGAGTCCCACACTCTCTCACAGGAGGGCCTCTTCACCACGTCTGCACCTCTTCTTCACTGCCCTGCCATCCATACACACTGTCCCCTCTGACAGTCCTGGACACAAGCTGCCTTGCAGCCTATTCTACTACTAAAGTATTAATGTCCTATTGCCACATACATAAGTGAATATTGTGGCCTATCTAGCCTACTCACACAAGGGGTAATGGGAGAGAAAATGATCTACCTTACATTCCTGGCTCACGACGCCTGTCCCTCGATGGTGTGAGGTTCCCACACTTCCTGAGTCGATCCTTGACGATCCAGGAACGTTCCACAGGTCCTCAGGTGTCGTGGAGCCTTCGCGTCATCGCCGTTCCAATCCCTGAGATTCAGCTATCCCAATCCTGGTTCATCGATCGGCACTGAGCTAATCACTATTTTCCCACACTCGCCCCTTCCACAAGGTGTTGCTCCTTGTCCTAGGAACGGTGTCGTCCTTCCAAAACCCTCAGTGGATGTGACCCGGTCACAGCTAGGCCTGCCCGCCACACCTTTCCAGGTCCTCAACGTCCAGCGTCGCCGCCCAGAATCGTCGCCGAATATTTTCCAAGTTTGGCACTCTTTTGCTCAATAAACTTGGTTCCTTTTTGCTTCCCAGAAGTGTGGGGTCTCCAATACATAAGATGGGCTGCGATAGCCAGCTCTAATCCACTAAGAAAGGCTTGTAGAGCCTCAAATCCTTGAGAGCTGACCGAGGTGCGTCCTCTCGCCTTTACGATCAGGTCAACTCTGACGTTGGCGCCACCCGGGGCACTCAGTGACGTCACGGCGGGCTCTGAGTGGCCTCCCGTGACCCAAGCCGGCCAATCCGCGATCGGCTTGTGTCCCTTCCAAAACGTCATATCTGCAGTAGGGGATACTCTTTCATTTTATATCAGGACGCCAATTTCCCCTTACTTACAGCTTATAATGTAACTTTTTCCCTTAACTGGCAGCCGGTCTGGTCGCCACATATATGAATAGACTCCCTGAACCTCAGAGAATCAGTAGGTAGAGCTGATATGACTCTTAAAGCAGCAAACGAAAGAAATAGGAGAGGGCATCGTAACACCACCATCAATATAATAGAGAGAGCACTTTCTGTGTTTAGCAGGAACGAATCAAGACTACTAATCATGGGAGATTTCAACCACGGAAGGACAGATTGGGAGAACAGAGACCCACATGGAGGACCAGACACATGGAGTGCTAAGCTACTGGACGTGGCGACAAGAAACTTTCAAGTCGACTAGTCAACATGTCAAGGGACTGACAAGAATGAGAGGAGAGGACGAACCAGCATTGCTTGATCTGATATTTACCCTAAATGAGTCGGATATAAGGGAAGTTATGTTGGAAGTCCTCTTGGGAATGAGTGATCATAGTGTCTTGAGCTTTGAGTACCTACTTGAGCTAGGAATTATCTCCCCCAAAATAGAACTGGGAAACAAAGGGCTGGCATACCGAAAGGGAAACTATGAGGAGATGAATAAATTCCTAAGGAATATACCATGGGACACAGAACTCAGAACTAAGTCCGTACAAGACAATATGGACTATGTCACCCAAAAGTGTCAGGAGGCGGTAAACAGGTTTATCCCGGCCCGACAGGTAAAAACAGAGAAGCAAAAGAAGAATCCGTGGTTTAATAGGGAATGTATGAAAGCAAAGGAACTGAACAAATGGGTGTGGAGCAACCTCCGTAATAACAGAACACCAGAAAGTAGAGAGAGATACCAGAGAACCAGGAATGAGTATGTTAGTGTGAGCAGAGCAGCTGAGAAAAAGTATGAAAATGATATAGCTAATAAAGCCAAGACCGAACCAAAGCTACTACACAGTCACATCAGGAGGAAAACAACAGTGAAGGAACAGGTGATGAAACTTAGAACGGGTGAGGACAGGTACACAGAGAATGACAAAGAGGTGTGTGTGTGTGTGTGAAGAACTCAACAAAAGGTTCCAGGAGGTCTTTACAATAGAACGAGGAGAGGTCACGGCGCTAGGAGAGGTGGCAGCAAACCAGGCGACATTGGAAGGGTTCGAAGTTACAAAAGATGAGGTCAAGAGGCACCTATTGGAGATGGACGTGAGAAAGGCTGCTGGGCCGGACGGAATCTCACCATGGGTATTGAAAGAGTGTGCAGAACCACTCTGTTAGCCACTCTCTATAGTGTATAGTAGGTCACTGGAAACGGGAGACCTACCAGAAATATGGAAGACTGCTAATGTAGTACCAATATACAAAATGGGTGACAGACAAGAGGCACGTAACTAGTGGCCAGTGTCCTTTACTTGCATACCATGCAATGTGATGGAGAACATCGTGAGAAAAAACCTAGTAACACATCTGGAGAGAAGGGACTTCTTGACAACCCATCAACATGGGTTCAGGGAGGGTAAATCTTGCCTTACAGGCTTAATAGAATTCTACGATCAGGTGACAAAGATTAAGCAAGAAAGAGAAGGATGGGCGCATTGCATTTTTTTGGACTGTCGGAAAGCCTTTAACACAGTACCCCATAAAAGGTTGATGCATAAGCTGGAGAAACAGGCAGGAGTAACTGGTAGGGCGCTCCAGTGGATTAGGGAGTACCTAAGCAATAGGAAGCAGAGAGTGACAGTAAGGGGTGAGACCTCCGAATGGCGTGAAGTCACCAGTGGAGTCCCGCAGGGCTCTGTACTTGGACCTATCTTGTTTCTGATATACGTAAATGATCTCCCAGAGGGTATAGACTCATTCCTCTCAATGTTTGCTGACAACGCCAAAATTATGACGAGGATTAAGACAGAATAGGACAGCTTGAGGCTTCAAGAAGACCTGGACAAGCTGCAGAAATGGTCGAACAAATGGTTGTTAGAGTTTAATTCCAGCAAATGAAATGTAATGAAGATGTAGGAAGCAGGAGACCAGATACAAGGTATCATTTGGGAGATGAAATACTTCAAGAGTCAGAGAGAGAGAGAGAAAGACCTGGGGGTTGATATTATGCCAGACCTGTCCCCTGTAGTTCATATCAAGAGGATAGCATCAGCAGCGTATGCCAGGTTGGCTAACATAAGCACGGCCTTTAGAAACTTGTGTAAGGAATCTTTCAGAACATTATATACCACATATGTCAGACCAATCCTGGAGTATGCGGCTCCAGCATGGAGTCTATATCTAGTCAATTATAAGACTATACTGGAAAAGCTTCAAAGGTTTGCCACCAGACTAGTACCTGAGCTGAGAGGTATGGGCTACGAGGAGAGACTACGGGAATTAAACCTCATTTCGTTGGAAGACAGAAGAGTTAAGGGGGACATGATCACCACATCCAAGATTCTCAAGGGAATCGACAGGGTTGATAAAGACAGGCTATTTAACACAAGGGGCACATGCACAAGGGAACTCAGGTGGAAACTGAGTGCCCAAATGAGCCACAGAGATATTAGAAAGAACTTTTTTAGTGTCAGAGTGGTTGACAAATGGAATGCATTAGGAAGTGATGTGGTGGAGGCTGACTCCATACACAGTTTCAATTGTAGATATGATAGAGCCCAGTAGGCTCAGGAACCTGTACACCTGTTGATTGATGGTTGAGAGGTGGGACCAAACAGCCAGAGCTCAACCCCCACAAGCACAACTAGGTGAGTACAACTAGGTAAGTACACGCACACACACACACTGAAAAGAAAAAGATCAGTGGTAGCTGTGGGTATTAAAGAGCAGAAAGGCTCAAATAGGACTGAATGGAACTATAAGGACAGATCAGTAGCGAATTAAATGCTACAGAGGCTAGAGATGGAAGATGCTGAACATAGCATTGAGAAGTTTTTCAGGTTAGGCTGGTACAACAAGGACAGAGACTGCATGTTATAGATAGTGTTTGCAAACGAGACCACAAAGGAAATCAAGAAGGAAGAGCCACCTGCAAAATGTGGGAGAATTCAGAAAAGTATTCCTCCAGAGGGACATGATGAGGGAGGAGAAAGCCAAGGCGGCAGAAGCAAGAAAGAAGTGCAGGGCGAGAGGAGAAAACCAGGAAATCACAGCTCCCAACACATCATCCCCAGGAGTGAGGGAGGGGGGAACCCACAACCAGAAACCCAGTAACACCAGAAGGGAGTGCGACTCCACCACCTTCCACTGCATAGAAACCTCCCCTACCCCGAACCCGCACAGCAGCCACTTAAATGTTCAGCCAACTCTCCTTCCCCACCTCACCCCACTCCCACCCAGCTATCCCTCCCATACTTCTACCATGTCCCCCCCCCCGCTCACCCCTTCTGTCACTGTCCTCCCTCCCTCCTTCATTGCATACCCTCCCTATCCCCCTTCACTTGTCCCCCCTACCCCTCACTCCAGTATCTTCTGAGACCCTGTTATCCACCCCACAAATCCTCACACCCATGGAACAGCTTCCACCATCAGCAGAACGCTCACCAAGAAGGGAATATTAGAAGGAACAGAAGAAAGTGAGTCTCAAGGCAATGCACACTAACATAGATGGGATTACAAATAAAAGAAAGGAACTTGGAGAATGGGTACTTGAAGAAAACCCAGACATAATAGCACTCACTGGAACAAAGCTAACGAAAACCATAACAAATGCAATGTTTCCACAGGACTACTATGTTGTGAGGAAAGAAAGAGAAGTAAGAGGTGGTCGTGGTGTAGCTTTGCTGGTAAGAAAAGGCTGGGATTTTAAGATGGTTATTCAGGGCTGTGAAGGTTTCAGTGACTACATAACAGGTTCCATAGCAATTGGAGGACAAAAAACTGGAGGACAAAAAATTATTTTGACCAGACCACGCACTAGAAAGTGAAGGGACGACGACGTTTCGGTTCGTCCTGGACCATTCTCAAGTCGATTGTTCTCAAGTCCGACTCAAGTCAGACCATTCACAATCGACTTGAGAATGGTCCAGGACGGACCGAAACGCCGTCGTCCCTTCACTTTCTAGTGTGTGGTCCGGTCAACATACTTTAGCCACGTTATTGTGACTCATCGCCTGCACAAAAAATTATAGTCGTATAGTCGCAGCTGTCCTATTCTGTCTTAATCCTCGTCATAATTTTGGCGTCGTCAGCAAACATTGAGAGGAATGAGTCTATACCCTCTGGGAGATCATTTACGTATATCAGTAACAAGATAGGTCCAAGTACAGAGCCCTGCGGGACTCCACTGGTGACTTCACGCCATTCGGAGGTCTCACCCCTTACTGTCACTCTCTGCTTCCTATTGCTTAGGTACTCACTAATCCACTTTCTCCAGCTTATGCATCAACATTTTATGGGGTACTGTGTCAAAGGCTTTCCGACAGTCCAAAAAAATGCAATGTGCCCATCCTTCTCTTTCTTGCTTAATCTTTGTCACCTGATCGTAGAATTCTATTAAGCCTGTAAGGCAAGATTTACCCTCCCTGAACCCATGTTGATGGGTTGTCAAGAAGTCCCTTCTCTCCAGATGTGTTACTAGGTTTTTTCTCACGATGTTCTCCATCACATTGCATGGTATGCAAGTAAAGGACACTGGCCACTAGTTACGTGCCTCTTGTCTGTCACCCATTTTGTATATTGGTACTACATTAGCAGTCTTCCATATTTCTGGTAGGTCTCCCGTTTCCAGTGACCTACTATACACTATAGAGAGTGGCTAACAGAGTGGTTCTGCACACTCTTTCAATACCCATGGTGAGATTCCGTCCGGCCCAGCAGCCTTTCTCACGTCCATCTCCAATAGGTGCCTCTTGACCTCATCTTTTGTAACTTCGAACCCTTCCAATGTCGCCTGGTTTGCTGCCACCTCTCCTAGCGCCGTGACCTCTCCTCGTTCTATTGTAAAGACCTCCTGGAACCTTTTGTTGAGTTCTTCACACACACACACACACCTCTTTGTCATTCTCTGTATACCTGTCCTCACCCGTTCTAAGTTTCATCACCTGTTCCTTCACTGTTGTTTTCCTCCTGATGTGACTGTGTAGTAGCTTTGGTTCGGTCTTGGCTTTATTAGCTATATCATTTTTATACTTTTTCTCAGCTGCTCTGCTCACACTAACATACTCATTCCTGGTTCTCTGGTATCTCTCTCTACTTTCTGGTGTTCTGTTATTACGGAGGTTGCTCCACACCCATTTGTTCAGCTCCTTTGCTTTCATACATTCCCTATTAAACCACGGATTCTTCTTTTGCTTCTCTGTTTTTACCTGTCGGGCCGGGATAAACCTGTTTACCGCCTCCTGACACTTTTGGGTGACATAGTCCATATTGTCTTGTACGGACTTAGTTCTGAGTTCTGTGTCCCATGGTATATTCCTTAGGAATTTATTCATCTCCTCATAGTTTCCCTTTCGGTATGCCAGCCCTTTGTATCCCAGTTCTATTTTGGGGGAGATAATTCCTAGCTCAAGTAGGTACTCAAAGCTCAAGACACTATGATCACTCATTCCCAAGAGGACTTCCAACTTAACTTCCCTTATATCCGACTCATTTAGGGTAAATATCAGATCAAGCAATGCTGGTTCGTCCTCTCCTCTCATTCTTGTCAGTCCCTTGACATGTTGACTAGTCGACTTGAAAGTTTCTTGTCGCCACGTCCAGTAGCTTTGCACTCCATGTGTCTGGTCCTCCATGTGGGTCTCTGTTCTCCCAATCTGTCCTTCCGTGGTTGAAATCTCCCATGATTAGTAGTCTTGATTCGTTCCTGCTAACCACAGAAGGTGCTCTCTCTATTATATTGATGGTGGTGTTACGGTGCCCTCTCCTATTTCTTTTGTTTGCTGCTTTAAGAGTCATATCAGCTCTCCCTACTGATTCTCTGAGGTTCAGGGAGTCTATTCATATATGTGGCGACCAGACCGGCTGCCAGTTAAGGGAGAAAGTTACATTATAAGTTGTAAGTAAGGGGAAATTGGCGCCCTGATATAAAATGAAAGAGTATCCCCTACTGCAGATATGACGTTTTGGAAGGGACATTAGCCGATCGCGGATTGGCCAGCTTGGGTCACGGGCGGCCAATCAGAGCCCGCCGTGACGTCACCGAGTGCCCCGGGCGGCGCCAACGTCAGAGTTGACCTGACCGTAAAGGCGAGAGGACGCACCTCGGTCAGCTCTCAAGGATTTGAGGCTCTACAAGCCTTTCTTAGTGGATTAGAGCTGACTATCGCAGCCCATCTTATGTATTGGAGACCCCGCACTTCTGGGAAGCAAAAAGGAACCAAGTTTATTGAGCAAAAGAGTGCCAAACTTGGAAAATATTCGGCGACGATGCTGGGCGGCGACGCTGGACGTTGAGGACCTGGAAAGGTGTGGCGGGCAGGCCTAGCTGTGACCGGGTCACATCCACTGAGGGTTTTGGAAGGACGACACCATTCCTAGGACAAGGAGCAACGCCTTGTGGAAGGGGCGAGTGTGGGAAAATAGTGATTAGCTCAGTGCCCATCGATGAACTAGGATTGGGGTAGCTGAATCTCAGGGATTGGAACGGCGACGACGCAAAGGCTCCACTACACCTGAGGACCTGTGGAACATTCCTGGATCGTCAAGGATCGACTCAGGAAGCGTGGGAAGCTCACACCATCGAGGGACAGGCGTAGTGAGCCAGGAATGTAAGGTAGATCATTTTCTCTCCCATTACCCCTTGTGTGAGTAGGCTAGATTGGCCACAATATTCACTTATGTATATGGCAATAGGACCTTAATGCTTTAGTAGTAGAATAGGCTGAAAGGCAGCTTGTGTCCAGGACTGTCAGAGGGGACAGTGTGTATGGATGGCAGGACAGTGAAGAAGAGGCGCAGACGTGGTGAAGAGGCCCTCCTGTGAGAGAGTGTGGGACTCCTGTCTTTCTGCCCAGTTGAAGGAGTGTTGGAGGTCGTGGAAGAAGAGGCTGACGATCTCCAGACTTATTATCCTTATTTTCATATTCATGTATTACTTGTGATTGTATGTGTGTTCATGTAATTTGCGTCAGTAAATTCACACATTTTATCACTGTGTTTAAGTGTGCCTCCATTAAAATATTTCTCTATGAGCATACACGAAGGTTATTATAGTACCACCTAGGGAACACTACGTTCTCTAAAGAGGTTCTTATTGCCTGGAGAGTGGTAAAAACAGCACAGACTCATATAAAAGTGTACCCTTAGCCATCCGATCAGTGTCAGTGCCTAAATGGTGGCAACTAGTAACGTAGTGGCTAGTGAGAGGTAAAGCCACACAGACCATCCTGAGAGAGTACCCTGGGCCGACAGTCCAATAGCAGATCTATGGGAGTAGCAACCTTCTGGCAACAAACAATATATAATACACCCACTGAACTGCATCGCTGGGGTGCAGATATAATAATCCAGCTGGCGACCTTGTTTAGAAGAAGATAGAGAAGACAGGCAGGAAAGGACTTCCTGCAACCTTTTTGTCTGGCAGGCAGGACTCAGGGAGGTTATGGTTATAAGGTAAGCCTGAGTCTTCCTTCACTCCTCTACGGGTCTAGGCCGGAACTGTTAAGATCAGTTTCCCCGTGTTTGACTGAAGGGCTTCCAGGGTGAATCAGTGGCACCCCTTTGTGGTGGAAGCAAAGACCTGCGGAGGTGGGCATTGTTGGTCCTCTCCTGTGTGACCAAGGAGACTCCGGTGAATCCCAGGAGTCGAAGGGGCTGATTACTCGGGCTTTTGAGTCCCTAGCAGCTGAGTGCTAGCAGAGCCCCGGCCCACCCCCCATGACAGTGGTCATGTTGTTTCTATCATATTCTTGTATGGGTCTTCTGTCGTTTGGTGGGGGGTTATATATGACTACTATTATCATTTTCTGTCCACCAGTTGTTATGGTGCCTGATATGTAGTCACTGAAACGTTCACGGCTGTGATTAACTATCGCTTCAAAGCTCCAACCTTTTCTTGTCAGCAAAGCTACACCACCTCCTCCTCTCCCTTCGCTCTCTCTCTCCTCACTACATAGTAGTCCATAGTAGTCCAAATGCAGTGGAAACACTGCATTTGTTATGGTTTTCGTAAGATTTGTTTCTGTGAGTGCTATTATGTCTGGGTATTCTTCCAGTGCCCATTCTCTGAGTTCACTTGTTTTATTTGTAATCCCATCTATGTTAGTGTACATTGCCTTGAAGCTCACTTTCTTCTGTTCATTTCCTTGTCCCCTTCTTGGTAAGCATTTTGCTGGTGGGGAAAGCTGTTCCCTGGGTGTGAAGGCCTGTGAGGTGGTTTGCAGGGTCTCAGATGATTTTCGGGTGGGGGTTGAAGGGAAGGGGGGACAGGTAGGGAATGGGGTAAGGAGATATGGGGGACATGGAGGATACTGGGTGAAGAGGGAGGAGGGTTAGGGAGGGTATGGGGTGAAGGGAGAGGGGGGGGGACCGGGGGGGACATGGTGGGAATAGGTGAGGGGTGACAGGGTCGGAACGGGATGGGGCGGGGAGAGAGTGAAGGTTGGGTGAGCATTTGAGGGGGGGGGGGCAGGTAGGGTGAGGGGAAGGGAGGGTTTCTATGCAGAGGGGGTGATAGTGTTGTTGCCCTCCCCTCTGGTGTTGCTGGGATGCTGGTTGTAGGTTTCACTCTTGTTTCTGGGACTGTTGTGTTGCGGGCTGTGATTTCCTGGTCTATTCCTCTCTCCGTGTGCTTCCTCCTTGCCTCTGCTGCCCTGGCTCTCTCCTCCTTTGTCCTGTCCCTCTGCAGGAATACATTTTTGTATTACTTGACATATGACATACTTCAGATGACTCTTCCTTTCTAGAATAACCTCCTTCGTGGTCTGGTTTGCAAAAACCAACTTTACCAGTTGGTTTCTGTCCTTGTTGTACCAGCCCAACTTGAAAACCTTCTCTATGTTTTGTTCAGCCCCTTCCATCTGTAACCCCTTCGGTATGCCATGTACTGCCTCTCTGTCCTTGCTATTCCATTCCTGCCTATTGGATCCTTCCTGTTCATTGATGCCTACAACTAACACTGATCTTTTTCTTTCCAGCAGATTACTGGTTCACTTTGCTTTTTCCTTTGAGGTAGCTGCTTGCATGGCTACCTCACTCACTGTGTCCATTGCTTCAGAGCTCTTTCTCAGTCTTTCCAAAAATGTTTCAGGTACAGAGGCATTTGCTTCAAATGAAACATTCCCACCTTTCCTTTGGATGATAATCTGTTGTTCAGTCTCAATATTTTTCTCTGTGAGGGATTTGATCTCCTCCCTTGCTGTTGTCTGCTCACTTTGCAGGTTGTTAATTGTAATGCTCATTTCATGCATCTTCCTCCTGAATTTCGCCAAAACTTGGGCTAACA
>NC_091219.1:6646206-6806206 GCF_040958095.1 Procambarus clarkii
GCTCCAGAGGTCCAGGAAAATTTGTTCCCCGAAGTGGATTTTCCGCCGATGGTGGGACCCGTGCACAGTGGAGGAGGTGAGATGGTTGGTGAATCCTTGGAGGCATCGTATCTTGTCCTAATACAGGGGGTTTGTGTTGATAAGGCTCTAATGCTTGCTCCGTCATCTGTCACTAGTTGTGTGGCGAATGATAGCGGTCGATCGTCAGATATGATTTCTGGGGAGGTGGGTGGTAATGGTGGTTGTGGTAGGGTTGAGGTTTCCAAGACGGCTAATTTATTTTTTGGCGATGCAGTACTACATTGCAAACGTAGGAAGATGACTGGGGAGGTGTCGGTGAAAACCCTAAATGAGGTGTGTTATTGATGGTTCGAGTGATGAAGGTGGATTGTCTATGGCTCGTTGGGTTCATCCTGGTGTATGTGGGAGTTAGGAGGTGGGTGTGTCCAAAGAAGTGGTTCATGAGGTGGGGAGGTGTGTGCTGTCTCACGGTGATTGGATCATAGTTGATACAGGGGAGTCTTACTATCAGTCGATGAAGGTTGTGTTTAGACGGTTGTCTTTGGTGTGTGGTGATGTAATTGCTGATGTGTTTGGTTTGGAGGAGTGTTTGATGTCTGGGTGTGACGGTAACGCGTTGGTGTTCGGCTGTTTAAGGCTAGGGGTATGGCCTCGTCACATAGTTATAAAAAAAAATAGAAAAACTGGAACTTCGTCTGTGGTAAGGTAAGGAGAAGACACACAAAACACAAGTAAACTTTAACAATGAAATTTTAATTACGTTAAATAAATCAAAACATGAAAATAATGCACAAACAAATTCTTATAATAAAATCAATCAATCAAAATAATAAGAATACTTAAATGACACAATGAAAAGTTACGTTAAGGCAAAATAACAAGAAGTGCAACACAAAGGTAAGTGGGAGGTGCTGGAATATTGGCTTAAAGCCACCACCTCTCTCAGTACACGCTAACGTCTAGCTGGGAGGAGTGCTGGCTACTAAAGCACTGAACATTCTGGAGACTGATGTTGGGGCGACCCCAGACATCAGGTAGTATTGGGGGGGGGGGGGCGAGGCAGGTGCAGCCAGACCGGCGACCAATCAGCGGAGCCGTAGCGATCAACGGGTAGTTTGGTGGTTGGAGTTCGACCAGGTGGCTGGCTGCATACGTTTCTGCTCACCCTGGCAAGCCTTGCTGGTGTTGTTGTCGTTGTTGGACATTTCTTCCATAGTCTTTTTATATAATTGTGAAGACGTAATTATGGAGGGAAGAGCAGGCTCAATCTCTTGAAGGAGATTATCGTCACAACTCTCCCCCGAAGCCTGCGGTTCTGGAAGAAGTACGTCGTTATGTGGTGGAGTAATGGATGGAGTTGCTTCTACTTCATAAACTCTGGAGAGATCATGGGCTAAGATGTTGTCAGACTCTTGGTATAGCGTGTCTCCAGGTTGAATTTCTGCAGTTAGCAAGCCCATAGTAGAAGACGTTGAGATGAGAAGTGGGCGTGCTGCAGGAGGTGTAGGGTGGTGTGGTCCGTATTGATGGTGGACCGAGCACTTTTCAGGTGTGGAGTGAAGTGCTGAAGCTTCAGGATGAGGAAGAGTAGCTCCTTGCCAATTGTTCCGTCGTTCCTTGTAGCAGTAGTCGCTGACAGGTGAATTCTTCTCGCCTCGTTGCTGCATCACGACACCACCATCGTCGGTACCATTGGCGTCGACATGGAGGATGTAGGGCTTATCTGACGAGGTGAGAGTGGAATTAGAAGAGGGCATAGGAGCACGATTATTATCCTGAAAGCATTTGGGAAGATCATTAAGGATTTTGGAATTAGAAAGCGCCGACTCCTTGTCAGTGCTTTCGGGAGAAGAAGCCGGGATGGTCTCACTGTGGATGTAGGGTTCTGTGAAGGTAGAACAATTAATCAAGACAGTGGGAGGAGTACCATTATATTGCTTCAGGAGGTTGACGTGGCACAGCTGGGTCTTCCGCCGCCTATCTGGAGTCTCTATGACGTATGTGTTGTTGCTTCTGCACTCTTTGACGCAGTAGGGTCCTGAAAATTTGTTTTGTAAAGGTGAACCTGGGATAGGGAAATAAGCAAGGACGAAGTCTCCCGGCTTGAATTTTCTTACTTTGCTGGTCTGGTCGTAATGAGTCTTCATTCTCACCTGGGCTTTCAATAGATTATCATGGGCAAAGCGGTGGACTCTCTCTAGAATGTGCTGAAGGTTTTGAAGAAACTGGGGCACATTCTGATGCTCACTGAAGGTGGCATCTCTGAGAGAGTCTTTGAAAGCCTTAAGGGGAGTACGGCACTTACGGCCGTAGAGCATCTCATAAGGAGATACTCCTAGGGACTCATTGGGGAGACTTCTGAAAATACACATTATTAGGTCAATCTGCTTATCCCAATCCTTCGAGGTTTCACTACAAAACTTTTTCAAGAGTGCTTTGATGGTTTGATGACTACGTTCAAGAGAACCCTGTGAAGCAGGATGATAGGGGCTGGACAATACCTGTTTGATGTTGAACTCCTCCAGTGTCCTTTTGAAGAGATCACTGGTGAAGTTGGTGCCACAGTCACTTTGAATCTCCCTGGGAAATCCGTATCGAGTGAAGATCTTCAATAGATGTTTGATAACCGTAGCAGCCGTGATGTTCTTCACTGGAACTGCTATGGGAAATCTGGTGGTAGGACACAGGATGGTTAGGATGTAGGCGTTACCTGAACTGGTCCGAGGTAAAGGACCAACACAGTCTATTATGAGTCTGTGGAAAGGTTCCGCAGGCACCTGTATGGGAATCAGTGGTGCTCTGGGAATGGAGACGTTCGGTTTGCCTGCCATCTGACATGTATGACACTGTTTTACGTACTGTTTGACGTTATTTACCATACCTGGCCAGTAGTAGTCTTGACGAATCCCATGGTAAGTCTTGTTGAAGCCGTAGTGGGAGAATGCTCCGTGGGCCAGGTGTAGAATAGTGGGCCGCAGGCTGGTGGGAATCACAAGTTGTTCGATGTTGGCCCAATCGTCCTCCTCCTTCAGTTTACTGGGTCTATATCTGCGGTAGAGCAAGTCGTTCTCTAGGATGAACCCAGGAATACTGTCGGGTTGAGTCTCAGCCTGGAAAAACAATGGTGTTAAAGTAAGATCTTCCCTCTGCAACTTACGGAACTCCAACTTGGTCAGATGCGGGGGTAGTTTCTGAGGGTCTTGAGGGACAGCGGTAGCAGTAGAGTCAGCTGGCTTTGGACGTGCGGCTTGTGCACGGGTGGTCACGAGAACCGGAGGAGAAACTTCATCACTCTCTTGAACCTCTGCTGGAACATACTCAAGAATAGGGTTACTTGGCACAGAGTTACACACCTGGGGTTTGTCCATGACGATCAGGTTGGTCGGTTGCAGGTCTTCTGCCAAGTCGTTGCCTAGGAGAAGTTGCACTCCAGGCATGGGAAAAGGCTTTTCCCTGACGGCGACTTGGACTTCCCCGTTCACGTAGGGACAATCCAGGTGGACTCTGGCGAGAGGGTATGGAGTGGTAGCAGTGAGGTCAGTGATGAAGACTGTTTCCCCGGTGTAGACTATGTTGGGCACAGCCGACTTCAAGATGATCGATTGTAGAGCCGCTGTGTCCCTCAAGATCTTCAATTTGAAACGTCCCTCCGGATTTGAACCGTTGGCAGAGACAGTTCCAGTATACAGGTGGTTACTGAAAAGAGAAAGATCATTAACATCAACACCAACATTCATCACAGGCTTACCGGACTTAGGAGGAGTTGGTTTGGGTCGTTGTTGGTCAGTGGTTCCCTTGTATTGAGACTTACCACACTTGTCTATGGTATGTCCATAGAGTCTACAATACTTGCAGTACAGTTGTGAACCAGCTTGATCGGGGCTCACCTTTTCGTAACTGTACCACGACTTCTTACTGGAGGATGGTTCAGGTGTCAGCCGGTGGATGAGGCTGTAAGTGTCAGCCGACTTAGCACACTTCAGGTAGTCGGTTTCTTCTTTATCTGCTAAGTAGAGGCGGACAGGAGGCGGCACACGTCTCAAGAATTCTTCAACAAGCATCAGGTTGACGAGTTCTGTAAAAGTAGAGACATGTGCTGCTTCCAGCCATTTCATGAAATACCTCCGTTTCGTGTTAGCAAACTCGAGGAAGGTAGTGGTACTTGCCTTCAGGTGGTCACGGAATTTCCTTCTATAACTTTCGGTGGAAAGTAGGTAGGCGTCCAACACTGCTTGTTTCAGAGTGTAGTAGTCATTCTCAGACGCCAAAGTACTGAGTGTGACTGCAGCTCTACCTGTAAGATGGACTCTGAGAAGTGTGGCCCATTGGTTGACAGGCCAACTGAGTTGATTAGCAAGGGTTTCAAAGGTGGTAAAGAACACATCAACTTCTGCTTCTACAAAGGATGGCATTAACTTACTTGCATGTGATATATTAAAACTGACGGGAAGATTGGCAGTAGCTTGTTGGCGTTGAGTGAAGTGGGAAGTTTCCAAGGCGATTTCACGTTGACGACACTCTAGAGCCAGAGTTGCTTGTTGCTTGTCATGTTCGCGTTGCATCTCCAACTCGCGTCGTTTGGTTTCAAGCTGTACTCGTTCCCGCTCCTGGAGTGTTTCAAGCTGTACACGTTCCCGCTCCTGGAGTAGTGCAATCTCACGTTCTTGTTCTTCTCTCCGTATGGTAGCTGCTTCTCTTTGCTGCTCACGTTCAATCTTAGCCAGCTCTAGTTTAAGTTTCAGCGTTGCCAAATCAGTTTTATCTGCAATATAGTAAGTTTCATGAGTTTCAGAGTCTATCTTACCTTGCTCTAAATAGTAATCCAGCAACAGGTTGTGTAGGTCATTTTTGTTGGCTTGGTAGGGAACTTCTAGTTGATACTCATGTGCAAGAGTTTGTAATTCAGTCCTCTTGGCACGACTTAAAGTCCCTATTTCACCTGCTGGATTTGCACGGAAAGTTTGGAGACGAAACATGGTGAAATTAGCAAATAAAGGTACACGAATGTTCAATAATGAAATGTCAGAAACAGGACAACGTGGCAACTGGCACCTATCCTGTGTGATCTTTAACAATTAACGTTAAGTGAAAGATATTAAATGATTAAATTAAATCAAGGGCGCAGGAAATCTTGTACCCGGTACTCATGTAAGAGAATAAGGGCAAGAAAATCCTACTAACAAATGAAACAAAGTTTCGAAAACAAATGAAACAGTTAAATGCTTCAAAAGTAAAATTGGTAGTCCAAGGATGTAGGCATACCTTGCCAAGTCTCTATAGGACAAAGCAAGTTTTTCCTACTGAATTTAATATGATACTTACAGAATTAGCGAACTTTTGTGCTCTGAAAAAATAAGCTAATTCCCTACCGTTGTATGTATCATCATCTCTGACTGACGTGTAGGGGTGCGAGGTGTCAACTGGTGACGAGAACTGCTGCTGAGGTCCCAATTCAGCAACTAAAGTTCGAGCTAGAGGAACTATGGCCCTCTTTGTCCTCCTACAGTCAGATTGCAGAAGATTGGGTACTCTTGACCCGGGGCAGACCACAGTACCAGGGTACCAATATGATGATCTGTCAGAATGAGAAATATTCAAGGGACATAGATGGTAAATACGAGTAATAACATGGAGGGAGAGATGACCAATTAAGAGTATGACTGAGGCCTACAGTCACCACGTAATCCAAAGTTGTCTCACCTTCACTATATGTTACTCTCGTAATGCACAATACACCGCACCTTATAAAAAATGAAATTGAATGAAAAATAGTAAAGCTACGTTAACAAAGTTAAATACGCTTACCATCAATTACCACTTGGCACCAGTACCTGAGTGAAGCTCCCGGACAGGCCCCCATATAACTTGTGACGGTAACGCGTTGGTGTTCGGCTGTTTAAGGCTAGGGGTATGGCCTCGTCACATAGTTATAAAAAAAAAATAGAAAAACTGGAACTTCGTCTGTGGTAAGGTAAGGAGAAGACACACAAAACACAAGTAAACTTTAACAATGAAATTTTAATTACGTTAAATAAATCAAAACATGAAAATAATGCACAAACAAATTCTTATAATAAAATCAATCAATCAAAATAATAAGAATACTTAAATGACACAATGAAAAGTTACGTTAAGGCAAAATAACAAGAAGTGCAACACAAAGGTAAGTGGGAGGTGCTGGAATATTGGCTTAAAGCCACCACCTCTCTCAGTACACGCTAACGTCTAGCTGGGAGGAGTGCTGGCTACTAAAGCACTGAACATTCTGGAGACTGATGTTGGGGCGACCCCAGACATCAGGTAGTATTGGGGGGGGGGGGGGGCGAGGCAGGTGCAGCCAGACCGGCGACCAATCAGCGGAGCCGTAGCGATCAACGGGTAGTTTGGTGGTTGGAGTTCGACCAGGTGGCTGGCTGCATACGTTTCTGCTCACCCTGGCAAGCCTTGCTGGTGTTGTTGTCGTTGTTGGACATTTCTTCCATAGTCTTTTTATATAATTGTGAAGACGTAATTATGGAGGGAAGAGCAGGCTCAATCTCTTGAAGGAGATTATCGTCACACTGGGGTTACGGATAAGTTGGCTGTAGTGGATGGCGGAGAACATGGTGGAGAGTTCAGTGTTGGTTGATTCCTAGCTTTGTTGTTAGATATTATGAAGGCCTTTTGCTATGGCACACTGAATGTGAATAGATTGCTTGACGTCAGAAAAAAATGACGTAAAGTAATCTTAACTGGATGAGCTTTTTTGGTGTTTTCATTTTGATGCTTTATTAATTCAACAACACAGAGTTAAAAATCTGGATCAATTGAAGTTGTTGGCTCAGTTGTTTCAGGTTGTTTTTCAGTCGTTGTCGTTCCTTATAATGTCGTCATCGATTAGGGCCATGTGGTTACGATTTTCAAGGTTAATGCTCCATCGGGGAATGCGAAGCAGAAAGATTGGAAACACTGCTTGGTTGTGGATTTCCTTCAGTTTTTTATGTATAATATGTGATCACTGGTGCTAAGTGGGGATTTTAATTGTCACATCTGTTTGTGACATTTGGGATGGTGGTTTTGAATGTATTTAAGGTGTTGGTGAACTTGATTAGAGTATATAATTTATCGGATGTGACTGATATCTCCTGGGCTGGTGACATTCACACATCTTTCTCGCACGAATGCAACAAGGTTAGATTGTATTTACACTCACCCAAACTTGTTAGTAGTACAACATCCAGCAGGATAAATTTTAAATACAGTCTACTATTAAATATAAAGTCCATTCTTAATTAAAATATTAAAATAAATTAAACTAATAAGTCAATGATAAATAAATAAATAAATAAATAAATGTTTATTCAGGTAAAGTCCATACATACAAGAGGTTATACAAAAATTGATAGATTTATAGACAGAGCTAGTACATACAATGCCTAAAACCACTATTACGCAAAGCGTTTCGGGCAGGAAAATATTAAACACTAAAACTTAATACTAATTGAGATTAAAGTATAAAATGTGTTGATAACAAATAAAAAAAACAGGGGGGGGGGAAACATGGCAGAAAAAGCAGCACAAATACAATTAGGTCGACAAACAGCGTTGTTTAAAAAAACAGACATGGGTTGACAATATAGGGGTAAGGTAGGTTACAGGGAACTTATTAGGTAGTGCTTAGTTTTCATCTTAAACTGGTTGAGAGAGATACAGTCTTTAACATGATTGGGAAGGTCATTCCACATTCTGGGTCCCTGGATTTGTAGAGCATTTCTAGTTTGATTAAGTCGTACTCTTGGAATATCAAAACGGTATTTGTTTCTGGTGTGGTGCTCATGGGTTCTGTTACAACCTTCAATGAAGCTTTTGAGGTCAGGATTGGCATTACAGTTCAGCATTTTATATATGTATAATACACATGAGAGAATGTGCAGTGACTTAATATCTAACATATTCAGAGATTTAAGTAGGGGTACCGAGTGATGTCTGGGGCCAGAGTTGGATATTGTCCTAATAGCAGCTTTGTGTTGAGCAATTAGAGGACGTAAATGATTTTGGGTAGTAGAACCCCAAGCACAAATACCATAGTTGAGATATGGATAGATGAGGGAGGAATTCAATATTTATAAATAAATGCAAAGTGCCGGTAGCACAGGCACTCAGTATAGTGTGGAGGAAGAGCTTGGACACGGGGGAGGTACCAGATGCACTTAAAGTAGCAGACATAGCCCCTCTACACAAGGGAGGGAGCAAAGCATTGGCAAAAAATTATAGACCAGTTGCACTAACATCGCACATCATAAAAGTATTTGAGAGAGTGATTAGGAGTCAGGTCACCAATTTCATGGAGACCAATGACCTTCACAACCCAGGCCAACATGGATTTCGAGCGGGAAGATCGTGCCTCTCACAGCTACTTGAGCACTACGACAAAGTCACTGAGGCATTAGAAGAGAAACAGAATGCTGATGTGATATACACGGACTTCGCAAAGGCTTTCGATAAATGTGACCATGGCGTGATAGCACACAAAATGAAGTCAATGAAACTTACTCTGGCTTCACCGGAGCAAGCAACGCAAGTCTGCACACAAGGCCTTTCTGTATTTGGCATCATGGCTGAACCTGACAAAATCAACCCACAGAGGTTTTACAAGCTCAAGCAATGCTTCAAATGCTTTCAGTATGACCACTATTCCAATGCATGCAACAATGGAACCCCCAAGTGCAGCAGGTGCACAGGGGAACACAGCTACAGGGAATGCACAAACCCAACACCCAAATGTGCTCTATGCAATGGTGCACACATTGCAATCTCGCATCTATGGTCTCATAGGCAAGATGCAATCAACGGAGACAGCAGCCCGTCAACAAGCAACTATTACCATCCATGCCCCTCCTCCACTAGTAAATGTCTGGGGCATCCCAAACCAACAACAGGCCCAGTCGGTCGCCCAAGGGGGACACCAAAGCACCCAACATCCCCATAACCCCACGGTTATACCAGAGCAAACCCAGAATCATACACATCAGGCCCCAACACCTAACTCCCTTGCACCAAACCTCGATCCTAAGCCCAGCTTAGGGGCCGAACTCCTAACATTTGCACAAATCCAATTTCCAGACAACCCAGTGAAGCTCCTAGGTTTCTGGAACTCACTTAGGAAAGACAATTGCCTGCCCTCTGTCCGTATGTCCGAGGACTCGCTTGCCTACTTGACTCCTAACATCAAAACAACTGCCGGCCAGGCCATACCACAACCCAACAACCCCAACTCCTCGCCCCTAGGCCTCAACCAACGCCCAGGAGACTCCAAACTCCCTGAACAACCCCGGCCCCTCCACCCCGACAATCTGGCAAACACCTATGTCCACCCTTCCTGAAACAATCCCACAAGGGATTTTCCTCAAAGCTCTCACAAACTCCCTTGCCATGCGGAACCCCATCCGGGGCCCTAGGAAATTTCGCTTCAAAAACCGCAGCCCCACAGCAATAAATTCCACACAACGCTGTTCTAAGAGGCCTAGGACCAACACTCACAGCCGAAGCCCATCCCCTGAGGTCAGAGCAAGGGCAAGCAGCCCCCATAACTCTCCAACAGAGAGCGACTCTAGCACCACGGATGTGGACATCATGAACAGCAGTGACACCGAAGACCCCTCAATGGCACAGCAACGTATGGGAAACCCCAACCCCAACCAATCCCCGGCCGGAACCAGGAACAAGATACCTGGCTCAACAGCTTTACCCCCCACCTCCACAAACAGAAGCGGCCAAACCGAATGTAATAACACTGGCACTAGAGCCAAACAAACACTTCCGTCTCATAGTCAATAATTGGGATCACAATCCTTCAGGTGAACATCAGACATTACTTCAACAACAGATACCTACTCACTCTGGAGGTAGCCAGACTTAACCCAGATGTTATCTTACTCAATGAAACAGCGGTCAGACAGGACCAGCACATCTCCATTTGGGGATATTCCACCAGGGAAGTCAACAGGGGTAGGTACAGTGGGGTGGCAATACTGATAAGAAGAGGGCTCTCCTACCGCCCCATTCTCGTAGAAGACGACAACTTTCTTGCAATAGAACTCACCACTTCACACGGCCCCCTCATCGTCTGCACCGCATATCTACCACCTAGACTGGCCTACCTCCCCTCCATCCCTCTGAACCAGCTGCTCGACAGGAACCTCCCCACTATCATCGCAGGAGACCTGAATGCCCACCATCAGGCCTTATTCAACGCTCCTGCCAGGCCAGACCTCAAGGGCAGGCAGCTCTTCAATCTAATGCAAAACCGGGACCTCTCCTTCCAAGGCCCCCACTTTAAGACGTTTTTTGCGGGCAACCAGAGGGGCACCCCTGACATAGTGCTGACCAACAGAGATTGTGACCTGTTCCACTGCAGAGTAACCCCAGGGAAGAACGTGAGGTTGGATCAAATCCCTCCAAGCAACCCCCTTCAGATATGTGGCACCATCCAGGCCCAGACTGGGAACCATACGTGCCCGTGACTATAACATCTTCCTTGCTGACGACCCCATCATTGAGTTCGAGAACCTCCCAACCCAAACAATCGACCAAGCAGTAAACACCATCCAAAACCGGATCCAGCTTGCAACCGAGGACACTTGTGAAATATCCACCACAAGGACTTACCACCAATATAAGCCGACCCGAGAAATCAGAGGCAAAATGAATGAGTACCAGCGAGCCTGCCAAAGCCACTATCAAACTGGCCAGCCACCAGCGTTGACCCTACAAACACTCAGAAGGGAAACCATAGACCTTACGCTGACCCACAAGAGCCACATTTGGGGAACCCTAGTGAGACAGGCCAACCAGTACAAAAGGGAGCCGGGAACTTTCTGGCGCAAGATCAGACAGCTCCTGGGATCGGTTAACCCCAGCCTCACCCACCTTGTACACACATTCCTTGACGAAGATGAAGAGGAGCAACAAGAAAAAATAGAAGACCCGAGGGATCAGGCTGACCTCATGGGCGCAGTTTGGAAAGACACTCACAGCTTCAAACAGCAGAGCCTTCAACAACACTCACTTTGAACGTGTCAACCAATGGACAACAGAAAATGCCGCCTCCCTTAACAGCACCCCTCTGATTGACCTGACAACCCTAGAAGACGTTCACCCTCTAACAAGACCCATAACTATGTTAGAGATGAGAGGAGTCATCAAAATCACCAGAGATAAGCCCCAGGACCATCAGGGATCAAAGCGCTGCTGATCAAACTTCTACCAGGCAATCTTCTGCAATCCATACTCAACCTATTCAACGCTATGTTGGCATCGGGTCACATTCCGGTAGCATTCAAGTAAGCCAAGATGATATTCATTCCCAAACCCAAGAAAGACCCCCACCAACCTGGCAACTACCGACCAATCTCCCTCTTAGACACAATAGGCAAGTGCTTTGAAAAAATCATGTCAAACCGTCTTAACTACTACATGGAGTACAACAACCTCTTCACAGAAAAGCAGTTTGGCTTTCGAGCACATAGATCAACCCAGCACGCAATTAACATCATCTACGACGCCGTAAGCTCAATCCGCAAGCAAAAACAGGTAGCTTTGATTGCGACGAGGGACGTACACAAGGCCTTCGACAGCCTGTGGCACGATGGTCTTGTGTACAAATTAGCAGACTTACCAGCGCAAAACTGGACCCTCCTCAGGCTGATCAGAAATTTCCTTAAGAATAGGCAAGTTACCCCCAGCTTCAAGGCAAAAGAGGCCGCAGCCTTCACCCCAACAGCTGGAGTCCCCCAAGGATCATGCTTGAGCCCGGTTCTCTTCAACATCTTTGTAAACGACCTGCCCCAACCAGAGTATAGGGACACCATTATCGTGCAATTTGCGGACGACGTGACACACGTAATAACATCTAACCCTAGTAGCCAAGCGGCCAAGCATGCAACTGTAACCCATAAGGCAAACGTAGAACTAGCAAGGACTGCTAACTGGGAAAGGAAATGGAGGATCACCACTAACCCAGAAAAGATTCAATGAAGCACTGTCGGCTGTATGGCTTTCTCAATTGAAAATGAGGGGGGAATAAGAATCAGGGGTGAACCCATAGCCATCTCAAACTCTAACACAGTGCTCGGTTACAACTTCAACTGGCTACTCAACTCCTCCCAGTACGTATCCCAGAAGACAGAGATGGCCCGGGGCTCACTGGCGAGGCTCTTCCGTTTCAACCAAGCCCCATCCCACATCAAGCTCCACCTGTACAGAATGATCATAAGGCCTAGCTTGGAATACCCTTACGTTCCCCTGAACCTCACCAACAAATCCAACATGCTGAAGATCCAACGAGTACAAAACAAAGCACTTCGCTTTGCAGAGGGCCTGACTCTGAGGGACAGGGTAAGAACTGACCAAATCCATGAGACGCTAAACATGAAGCCAATGAACATTAGGCTCAGCTACCTGGCCAGAAGACAGCTGTACCGTATGAAGAACATGTATGTCCCAGACCCCGAAGATCCCTTCCTAGCAGAAAACACCACCAGCGACTACGAGATCCACGAACCACCACACAGAACCAGAAGAATCACTCTCCAACAAAAAGTGATCAGACACATCCATGATGAGGCCTTCCCAAGCCCTCAAATACTAAGCGGCCTGCCAGACGACCCAGATGAGTGGCCCATCCCGGACCCGATCTACACCAAATGAAGAATAAAGAAGGAAAAATAAATAAATATATAAATAAATAAAAAAAAAAATATAAATAAAAAAAAAAAATAAATAAATAAATAAAACACCTACAAAAAAAAATATATAACCAAAAAACCATTTGTCGTGGCATCAGAAGTGTAACTAACCTGATGTTTCTAAGATTAGCCTCCTTCAGCCAACTCCATCGGCTCTAGTGCTTTAGGACACCAACAAGGTAACAAACACTAACCCCCCCAGCCAATGTACTGACAACCCAACATAACACATACGCAAACAAACAACACATTCAAAAATGTCAACCCATGGTTGACAGGCCACCGAACTTTCAAACCTCCTCTCTCTCTACACCCGCATCCTCTTCCTGAATTTCATCCCCCCATCCCTCTACCTCCCCCATCTTTTCCATTCCTTATGGACATCAAGCCAAGCCAAGTCAATGGGAATAACCGGTAAAGTAGGACGCTGGATACTCAGTTTTCTGTCAAACAGGACTCAGCGAGTAACTGTCAACCATATAAAATCTAGTCCAAGTGCAGTGAAAAGCTCTGTACCTCAGGGTACAGTCCTTGCACCGCTGCTTTTTCTTATTCTCATATCAGATATAGACAAAAATACAAGTCACAGCTTCGTATCATCCTTTGCAGATGACACAAAAATCAGTATGAAAATTACCTCGGCTGAGGACATTGAAAAACTTCAAGCTGATATTAATAAAGTTTTCGACTGGGCATCAGAAAATAACATGATGTTTAACAGTGAGAAATTCCAGGTACTCAGGTACGGTAAAAATGAGGACCTTAACCATAATACAGAGTACAAAACACAATCAAATGTACCCATAGTAGGAAAATAACATGTAAAGGATTTGGGAATAATAATGTCTGACGACCTAACGTTTAAGGAGCATAACCAAGCAAATATTGCGACAGCCAGAAAAATGAAAGGATGGATTACGAGAACTTTCAAATCCAGGGATCCCATCACAATGGTTGTACTCTTCAAATCACTTGTGTTGTCCCGTCTTGAGTACTGTTCAGTACTCACTTCCCCCTTCAGAGCAGGAGAGATTGATGAAATAGAGGGAATACAGAGAACATATACGGCACGCATAGACGCAATAAAGCACCTAAACTTTTGGGATCGTCTCAAAGCCCTCCAAATGTACTCACTAGAAAGAAGACGAGAGAGATATCAAATCATATACACCTGGAAGATACTGGAGGGCTAAGTACCAAATCTACACAGTAAAATAACAACGTACTGGAGTAAACGATATGGAAGAAAATGTAGAATAGAACCAGTGAAGAGCAGAGGTGCCATAGGCTCAGTCAGAGAACACTGTATAAACTATTCATAAATGTGTACATGTCTCTCTTAAGCAATGAGAGAAACATTAAACATATAAAATAAAAAAAACAAATTAAATATTGCACCATTTTATTTCTGCACCTAATTGTACCACTTCATTAATCTGCCTTATATGGGATGGGACCAAATTAGGCTAGTGCTGAACTGAATAATGATCCACTTAGATTAATCCAATTAATTGTGCTAACCTGCTGTAAGAGTAAGATATCACAATTGTCTAGTGTTGAACAAAATATTGTACAGCCTAGCAAGTATTTAAATATTGTGCAGTGGGCCTGACAGCTGAGTTGACAGCGCTTCGGATTTGTAGTTCTGAGGTTCCGGGTTCGATCCTCGGTGGAGGCGGAAACAAATGGGCAGAGTTTTTTCACCCTGATGCCCCTGTTACCGAGCAGTAAATAGGTACCAGGGAGTTTGACAGCTGCTACGGGCTGCTTCCTGGGGGTGTGTAACAAAAAAGAAGGCCTGGTCGAGGACTGGGCTGCGGGGAGGCTAAGCCCCGAAATCATCTCAAGATAACCCCTACGAGGGTGGGAGGTAGTTAACAACACGAGTTGTGTTGCAAAAATATATTTAATTTACCTGAATTATCTTACTATGTATTTTATTTCATGTATTTGTTTCACCTCTGTGTTTTAAGAAGTGTTGCTATCCAACCAACAGCAATAATGATGAGCTAGCTTTAGGTATTACCTATAGTGACACTGATTACCACTCAAATCATTTGTGTATATATGTCAATCATTTATTTGCTAAATTCCAAGGAAGTAGGATATCGTAGCCTAATGACTGAAAATATAACCCTAGGCTACTACCAAAGCATAAACCCTACCAGGCTTAACCCTTAAACAACGCAAATCATATATATATGCTTTCAGTGGCAAAACCGAAACCGTGCATATCATATATATATATATATATATATATATATATATATATATATATATATATATATATATATATATATATATATATATATATATATATATATACATATATATATATATATATATATATATATATATATATATATATATATATATATATATATATATATATATATATATATATGTCGTACCTAGTAGCCAGAACGCACTTTTTGGCGTACTATGCAAGACCCCCTTTGCCTAATAAGCCAAGTTTTCCTGAATTATTATATTTTCTCAATTTCTTTTCTTATGAAATGATAAAGCTACTCATTTCATTATGTATGAGGTCAATTTTTTTTAATTCGAGTTAAAATTAACGTAGATATATGACCGAACCTAACCAACCCTACCTAACCTAACCTAACCTATCTTTATAGGTTAGGTTAGGTTAGGTTAGGTAGCCGAAAAAGTTAGGTTAGGTTTGGTTAGGTAGGTTAGGTTCTCGAAAAACAATTGATTCATGAAAACTTGGCTTATTAGGCAAATCGGGCCTTGCATAGTAGGCAGAGAAGTGCGTTCTGGCTATTAGGTACGACATATATATATATATATATATATATATATATATATGATTTCGTGTCTAGCGCTATAATTTTAATGGTCCGCCTGGGATAGGGGCAGCTATAGTGCAGCCACGACCGATAGTTGTCAGTAGCCACCTAGAAAAAAAATCCAGGCCAACATTCTTGGGTGTGAGAGCTTCAGTATTGAGCAAGCCACCAAGGCTGATGCACGCAGCACGAGGTCACAGCACCGCTGTTCAGCTTGTGACCACAGCATCGCCTATAAATGCCAAAACATATATATGTGCATGCTATTATTTAGCGATGATAGTATTACAGAAGACCCCTGACTGTGATAAAACTGACCAGGATTCTGATAATAGCAGGATTGTTGTGATATTTAGTGCTGTGCTCTATGGAGAGAGGTGTAATACTGTGGGAGGGAGGGTGGTGGCGTCGTCTTCTGACTGTGGGTACTCACCTAATTGTACTCACCCTATTATGCTGGCGGGGATTGAGCTTTGGCTCTTCGGTCCCGCCTCTTAACTGTCAATCAACTGGTGTACAGATTCCTGAGCCTACTGGGCTCTATCATATCTACATTTGAAACTGTGTATGGAGTCAGCCTCCACCACATTACTGCCTAGTGCATTCCATTCATTAACTACTCTGACACTAAAAAAATTCTTTCTAACGTCACTGTGGCTCATCTGGGTACTGAGTTTCCACCTGTGTCCCCTTGTTCGTGTCCTTCCCGTGCTGAAGAGTTTGTCTTTGCCCACCCTGTCAATTCCCCTGAGAATTTTGAAGGTGGTTATCATGTTTCCCTTTACTCTTCTGTTTTCCAGGGATGTGAGGTTCGGCTCCTTTAGCCTTTCCTCGTAGCTCATTCCTCTCAGTTCCGGGACGAGCCTGGTGGCATACCGCTGGATCTTCTCTAACTTTGTCTTGTATTTAACAGGTATGGGCTCCAGGCTGGAGCTGCATACTCCAGGATTGGTCTTACATAAGTGGTATACAGGGTCCTGAACGATTCCTTACACAAGTTTCTAAGGGCAGTTCTTATGTTGGCCAGTCTAGCATATGCCACTGATGATATTCTTTTGATGAGGGCCTCTGGGGACAGGTTCGGTGTGATATCAACCCCCAGATCTTTCTCTCTATTTCACTCTTACAGGATTTCATCTCCCAGATGATACCTTGTGTTCAGCCTCCTGCTTCCTTCGCCTAATTTCATTACCTTACACTTTCCTGAGTTGAACTTTAGCAGCCATTTTCTAGAACATTCTTCCAGTTTGTCCAGGTCATCCTGTAGTCTCTGTCTATCTTCATCCGTCTTGATTCTTCTCATAATTTTTGCATCATCAGCAAACATTGAGAGGAACGAGTGTATACCCTTCGGAAGATCGTTTACATATATTAGAAACAGGATGGGTCCATGTACTGAGCCCTGTGGGACTCCGCTGGTGACATCTCGCCACTCTGATGTCTCCCCACCTCACCGTTATTCGCTGTTTCCTGTTGCTTAAGTACTCCCTTATCCACTGGAGCACATTCCCTTTTACTCCTGCCTGATGCTCCAACTTTTTTAACAGCCACTTATGGGGTACTGTGTCAATAGCTTTTTATCAGTCCAGGAAAATGCAGTCGGCCACCCCTTCTCTTTCCTGCCTAATTTTTGTTGCCTAGTCATAGAATTCTATTAAACCTGTGAGGCACGATTTACCATCCCTGAACCCATGTTGGTGGTGTGTTACAAAGTTATTTCCTTCCAGATGCTCTATGAGCCTTTTCCTCATGATCTTCTCCATCACTTTGCATGGTATACAAGTTAGGGAAGCTGGTCTGTTGTTGAGTGCCTCTTGCCTGTCACCCTTCTTGTATATTGGGACTACGTTAGCTGTCTTCCAACTTTCTGGTAAGTCTCCTGTTTTCAGTGACCTGTTATACACCATAGAGATTGGAACATATAGTGCTTCTGTACCTTCCTTTAGTATCCATGGTGAGATTCTGTCAGGCCCAACAGCCTTTGTCACATCCAACTCCAGCAGACACCTTTTGACCTCATCACTGGTGAGGTCAAATTCCTCCTAGGTTGCTTGGTTTGCCTCCTCCTCATTGAGTGCAGGAGCTTCTCCTCGTTCTATTGTGAAGACCTCCTGGAATCTCTTGTTGAGTTCTTCACACCACCTTGTCATTCTCTGTGTATCTGTTCTCCTCTTTTCTCAGTGTCACCACTTGTTCCTTCACTGCTGTTTTCCTCCTGATGTGGCTGTGGAGCTGCTTTGGGTGTGTCTTGGCTTTACTCGCTATGTCATTTTCAATCTGTCTCTCTGCTTCCCTCCTCACTCTGAGGTACACATTTCTGGCCCTCTGGTATCTCTCCCTGCTCTCCGGTGTTCTGTTATTTCTGTAGTTTCTCCATGTTCATTTACTCAGTTGCTTCACTGCCTTGCATTCCTGGTTGAACCATGGGTTTTTCTGTTGTTTTCGTTTTTCTCCTTTTGGACGGGTATAAACCTGTCTGCTGCTTCCAGGCACTTCTGGGTGACAAAAATCCATCATGTCCTGCACATTCTTGTCTCTAAGTTCTGTTTCCCATGGTATTCCCGTGAGGAAGTACCTCATCTCGTCATATTTTCCTCTTCGGTAATTTTGTCTTTTTCCCTTCAATCCCATCCTTGGATAGGTTATCCCTACCTCCACCAGGTATTCAAAAGTCAGTACACTGTGGTCACTCATTCCTATGGGGGCTTTAACTTTGACTTCCCTTATTTCTGACTCATTCAGGGTGAATATCAGGTCAAGTCTAGCTGGTTCATCATTGCCTCTCACTCTTGTGGGTTCCCTGACATGCGGGCTCAGAAAGTTCCTTGTTGCAACTTCCAAGAGTTTTGCTCTACACGTATCTGCACCACCATGTGGGTCCCCATTCTCCCTGTCTATCTTTCCATTGTTGAAATTGCCCATGATTAAGAATCTTGAGCCATTCTTGCAGGGAACTGAAGCTGCTCTCACTATTATATTAATGGCTGCCATGTTGTTCCTATCAAACTCCTGTCTAGGTCTTATGTCATTTAGGGGAGGGTTGTAAATGACTGCCACAAATATCTTAGGGCTACCCATTGTTATAGTTCCTGTTATGGAATCTCTGAACCCGTCACAGTCTGGAATTTCCATCTCATCAAAGCACCAGTCCTTCCTTATCAGCAGGGTCACTCATCCACCTCCTCTCCCTTCCCTTACTATATAGTAGTCTTTTGGAAACACAGCATCTGTTATGACTCCTGACAATTTTGTTTCTGTGAGTCCTATTGCATCAGGGTTTTCTTCTTGTGCCCTTTCTGCCAGTTCACTTGCTTTGTTGGCAATCCCATCAATATCTGAGTACATTACCTTGAATCTCACTTTCTTATATCCAATTTCACCCTGACTCCAACAAGTGTAGGAAGTTGTTCCATGGTTATTGCTACTTGGGCAGGCTCATCCTCCTGTGAGGTAGTTGCCAGGGGTTCACGGGGAGGTGGAGTGGGGGATAGAGGGCGCTTAGGTCTTGCTCAGGCCTGCTTGGGGCAGGAAAAAGTCCTAGGGGTGAGGGGGGCAGGGAGTGCTTGGGGAGAGGGCATGCCCTCCTGCGGTGTAGTTGACAGGGGTTTGGGGGGAGGTGGAGTGGGGGATGGAGGGCTTAGGTCTCACCTTTGTGTGGCCACCTTTTATTGACTGCACTCACTATACCAACTTAGTAGTTCGTTATGGTGAACACAAATGTAGATCCTTATATATAACGTGTGTATAGAGTGTAATAAGAGCAATAGGAGTAGGGTGGGAGCCGCCATTTTGGTGAGGGAGGTGCGTCGTCTGCATGACTTATCATGTTGTTTACTGGTGGCTACTATGGTCTTTGGGCACCATACCAGCTTATTTGTACAAGTATGGCGAATAAAACAGGTAGATAGCTATATATAATGTGTGTGAATATAGTGTAATAACACCACAAAAAAATATCGTTAGAGGAGAAATATTAGTGCGTCTGGCCTTGAGGGTGGCCGCCACCAGCTGACTGTGTGAGTAGCTACGTCTTTGTGCCTTTACTCACTATACAAGCTAAGATGTACAGTTATGGTGAACAAAACATATAAATACTTATAAATAACATCTGTGTATAGTGAATAAATGCAAAAACAGTATTGTGGGAGGAGAATGAGGGGGAGTGAGGTGTTGTTGAGGGAGTGAGTGGCAGCGAGTGGCTGGCTGGTGTGTGGCGGTCACTCCTCGTTGCATTTTGACTCACAATACCAACTTAGTGGTTCGTTATGTTGAGCAAAACATGCAGATACTTATATATAACCAGTGTATATAGTGTAACAGCAGCAAAACTATTTGTTTATTGTTTTATGAACATAATAATTGAATCACTAATATGCACAACATAATTTTGAGTACAGCGATGCTTCACACATTTTATTTTATAAATATATCACAATTCACTGTATTGAATAATATTACGGCAAAAAAAGTAAGAAAAAATCAATCAGAGACATTGAAATAATTAGGTAATAATATATTTGTGGCAACTGCCGCCTGACAGCTCGAGGAGCTAAAGGAGCTATCAGGAGTAAGCGCCAAGCTATTACAACTATATAGTCCTTGGACGGGATCTGGATAAGGATTTGGTATGGGATGGTGGGGAAGGAATGGTGCCCAACTACTTGGACGGTTGGGGATTGAACGCCGACCTGCATGAAGCAAGACCAGAGTAGACCTCGCCTGGCGAAGGCTCTGTCAACGCCCCTATTTTGCCAAACTTCCCTACCCTATTGCGGCTAAAATATACCACCTACGATTTTTTCCATGATCAGGGAACACAAATGAACACTTTTATAAGACGAAAGAATTTTTTGGATTTTTTTTTGTTGCGCCTGTGGGTGTTAACCCTTTAACTGTGTCCCCTCCAAATATTAGCCCCCCCCCCCAGTGCGCAGGAAATATATTATCTTGAAAAAATTATTTTGTTTTTTTAGTGTTAAAAACCCTTCCCTCAGTATGGGTATGTTTAAAAAATTTCAAATTGTACTTACTTTGGCTGCTATGGGGTCCTTAAGTTGGCGCGTGATGTCATCATTCCCAGTTCGCCTGTGACGTATGCTCCCGGGCCAGTAGGGCGGGGCGAACGTGTTGCCGTGAATATTTTTTTCTTCATTTTTTGCGCACAGTTCCAAATAAATTTTATTTGTTTTTACGTACTATATTATGGCAGTAAAACATCCGTACTGTCCGAGGCCACTGTGTTATATGCATGACACTTGTGTACACATGTGTTGCACATATTTACCATGTATCATGCTAATTTATGTATATATACAATCTATTTATAGACTATACACTGTCACACACTATATACATTTACCATCAACACATTCAGAACATCGCGAGTGTGAGCAGCCACACCTAGACAGCCCTCCCTCACTCCAACATCTTACTCACTAACATTATTCCTCCTACCATACTGTTATTGTTTTTATTACACTACTAGCTGTACCTGGCAACGCATTGCTGTGGCTTTGAAACACATGTCCGTTTCTGAGCTACAACAACCTTCCCTGCATCCTAGTCCTCCTCAACTTTTCACCTTTCCAGTCGCCGAGTCCTCCCAAACATTGCTCACTTCCCTGTTACCCTCATCCTCCCCCCCCCCCATCCGACAGCCCCTTTGTCCTCCTCACCATCCCCCACTCCACTGTCCTCTCGCCCTCCCCACCATCTCCCACTCCCCTATACATTCATCCTGCCTACAATTCCTCCCCTTCCCCTTGTCCTCCCCATCATCGCCCACTTCCTTGTCCCCTCGACCTACCCACCATCCCTGTCCATTTGTCCTCCTAACCATTCTCCATTCCCCTGTCCCCTCGTCCCTACCATCCCCAACTTCTGTCTTCTCGGTTAATATAACAAATTAACCTCCTCGTCCTCCCACCATTACCCCCTCTTCTGTCCCCTCGTCTTTTCCACCATCCCCCATTCCAGTTCCCTTGTCGTCCCCACCATTCCCCACTCCCTCGTCCGATGCATTCTCTAATGATCAAATGTTCCCATCACTGAATTATAAGAAAAAGTGTTAAAATATGAAATGTAAAACTATGAAAAAATATAAAAATAATCTATACTCACGAAATGAACAGTACGGTAAACAACACAGCTCAATTCCAACTCAATGTCACACCAAATAATTAAATCAAAATGAAAATAAATCAAAATCTATGGAAATTCAATTTGTCAATGCAATCGGAAACATTGAAATGGAATCGTAACATTTATTATATAGCATGTGTTGCTGGTACGTGCAACAGATGGCACTATTTCTTAAAAACAATTATATTTTTACCTGTAACAGGTGTGGCATCTATACTTATTCTCACGAAATGAACGGTATTGTCAAAAACACAGCTCAGTTTCAATGCAATGTCACACAATTTGGACCCCTAGCGGTTTGAGGGTTAAACAACCAGAATGGCTAAACTAGAAAAACTGAAAAAGACCCCTCATAGGTCTCAAATATCACTTGACCATACAGATTAATAAATGTCAAGATCTGTCCCAGCAATCACCAGTCACCTGGTGACTGGTGATTGCAGGGATGTTGAACTGAAAAGATACTTTCACATAGCCACAAGTAAGTTTGAGCAAGTCAAATGCCAGATAGAAAATTATTTGGTCGATCCTTCCAACATTAATTTATCTGATACTGTATTAGACGATGTTATGACTGATCTGGCACTGTAAGAGGATTATATACATACCAGTTTGAATCTTTTTGCTAAAATAATTAACCAGTGAAAGGCAACAGCCAAAGCTTCCTCTAATACAGCATAACTAGAGGTCACCTTGCATTCCATCATCCTTTCTACATTCTCTGGAACAGAGAATAAAAGTTTGGATAACTTCAGGAATAAATTTGTTGACAGTGTATTCTAAAGCCACTCTACCTAAAACCATCAAATTTACATATTTTCCGTGTAAACTTGAAGGACAAGCTTTAATGGTATAGGTTTACCTTTACCTATAGGTAATTTTTTTTTTGGACATTGTTGAAAGTAACTGATAATAACATTGGACAATGTATTTATATGAAATATAACAAAATAGAGCATATTAACATAATTACTCATTATTATTTGGTTTATTATGTATTACTCACCAATGTTATAGAAGCACCAGCTGTATATCCACTTTGTGGACACTTCTTACTACTATTCTTCTTTGTGCATCGAACAGGTGCTTTCCATCTCTTTATTATTGCATTATCCGTCAGTTCCAGTTAACAGGAGCTGTTCTCTTTATCAACAAAACATTCTTTTTCTTATATATTCGTCTAAAATCAATTTCTGAAAATATTTTGATGAAAGTTTCACGAAGTTGAAGCTAATAAGTTGGTGATTTGTTTAAAATTTTTAAGTAATTTTTACATAATTCGAATATTTTTCGAGCTTATACCCCCCATCAAAGTCATACATATGACGTTTTGAGCAATTTAAGGGTTAAGGAAATGGTCATTGCCACAGTTAGAATTAACCACCCTACTGGTAGGCGTAAGATTGGCTCATTACCTGATCAAAACATTAATTATCCTCCACTTTGAAAAACAGTGATATGGTCAGATGATAAGGGAGTTCTTTAGTGGGTGGGAAACAATAACAGTTTTCTGGGTCAATCCAGAGACCCAGATCATTAAAAGTTTTTATCAGGCTCATTCTAAATGTGATTTGTGATACAATGATTTGTGGATTATGTTTAGGCTACTGGTCACTGATGTCTATTAACCACATCACGGCTTTTGGATATTGCCTTAAAGTCAGGCCTCTGGAGAAATAGTCAGTGGGATTCTCCTTTGTGGGCACATATCTGAGTTTGTATCTAGTTGACAACTCTCTTATCTCCTTGACACGATTGCTCACATAAGGAGTTTTACTATTGTTGTTTTTCACCCACTGAAAAACTACATCATTATCTGACCATACCACTCTTTCTTCAAAATTTATATTACTTACGGTTTTGGTCAGATAATGACCCAACCTTACTCCTAACAGTTGGACAGTTAATTCTAATTGTGGCAATGACCGTCTCTTCAACGGTACCACTCTAGCCTTTGAGGTGAGCAGATTTGCCAGTTCATCTGCCACTAAATTAGGCTACATATAGCTTAATGGGCGAATTTGCCTGTGCATTCGACGTGTTTCGAGGAAACTTGATAGCTATTAGGATACATAAATCTTTTACTAGGTGCTGTGATTTTTCCTGAGGGCAGGTATTAGCAAATCATCCAAGGCCTATCTTCTTCGGCCAGCATTCTTGCATGATCAACTTTCCTTTAATTAATATGGGATTTAATAGTCCCAAGGAGTCGAAAGCCTTGGTTACTTGCAATAATATCTTTCTCATTGCTAAATTGGTGGTATCTGGTTTCCTTGTTTTGATGGTATACTGATGAGAAGTTGTTTCCCATTCGACACCTATAGTACTTTCATATTCTGGAGTGCCATGTAATCGGGAAATTCTGTTCGATCAGTTGATTTAAATTGTAATTGTTTGAGGATCATGACTGTAGGGGCATATGTGATATCAATAACTCTCGATTGGCCTCATGATATATATTTATCTGTTCTTTCTTACTGCTGGTGGTTCCTTGGAAGTTGTCTATATACATGTTGTTGCTAATTTCAGTTTTATTTGAGCTATTAGACATCTTTAAATGCTTATCTAAGGTTGCTTGAAGCAGAAACGGTGAAGATGTAGCACCAAACAAAATCTGAGGCAAACCCGTAGTAATTATTTCACTGTTAGGATCACGAGGATCCTTTATCCATAGGACCTTTGTGTAGTTTCTGCCTTCCTCTTAGAGACCTTCCCTAAGGAATGCCTTACTTTTGTCGGCTGTGTATACATAAGTTATTAAGTGAAACTTTAATAGCAAGTCCTACAGTCTTTATGATAGACTAGGGCCAGTTTGAAGGCAGTCATTCAATGAGAAACTATTCTGTTTGGTGCTAGCACTGCAGTTAAACACTATCCTGATAGGTGTAGTAATTGTGTCATTCGGTACTTTGTGGTGTGGCAAATAGTGTCCCTCATTAGGGTCATCATTGGTTACAACTAATTAATTTATTATCGAGCTTCTGTTATATTATGTCATGGTACAAATTCAGGTTCTCAGATTGTCTATTCTACACCTGAGACCTTACTTGGTTTTGTGTCATGAAATGATTTACTAGAAGCTGAGAATGAATCAGCTTCCTGGTAGCGTGTCCAAGCTTTGATTATCTTTGTAGAGACCGCTGAGTCCAGGTACTGTTTGTATGTCCAGGTATCATTTAGACTAGGTTATTTAGAGACTATGCCTAAAGTTGCAAGATCCCACAACTTATGTACAGGACGATCAATTTCACCTTCAAACATGTCACTGAGTTTACGTGACGATGGTTCTTCTCCTAGTCACACAAACATCACTGGGTTGACTTGTTTGTTGTCTACAGGTGGGGTTTCTTTAGACTCAATACTGGGCCAGTAAGCAATTTGCCTCCCGCAGACAAAAACAGGTTTATTCCCTGCAGTTTTGTATTTCCAATGATGAATACCTGGTAATAGTCTGCTCCTACAAGTATTCCAGTGTTGGTGAGGTGATCAGATGAAATTTTGTTTATCAGCCAACCTAATTCCCTTTTCTTGTAGAATTTTTTTTTTTGTTGCCCCCCCTAGACGATAAACTTATAGGTGAGGTGGAATTTCATTGACTGCGACAAAATTACGAATTACTTCTGGGGACTGTATTCCCGGTGTTACAGTCGAGTTTGTTCTTGGCGCACAATAGAAAATACTAGGTTTGAATCCCTGCCCTGGGAACACAAACCGAAACTGTCTCTATTTTCCGCTTGTTACATCCTGGCTTAACGTGTTTATGACGTACTAGAACGTTGTTACACCTTTCTATATTGGTTGTTATAACTGGTTAGGTGTTAAAACTTGTTCGAACGTTGTACCCTCGTCGTAGTTTCGGTGTGTGTTTGGCGGGTGGTGAGACAGAAATGGTTCAGCATATTTCCTTTCACCTAGCAGGAAGTAGATACTCAGGAGTTTCTCAGCTTGTTGTGAGGTTGTATCCTGGACGGGGTCAGTAATTCGCCCTGGGGGGGGGGGGCGAACTCTATAAAAGCCTAATGTGAATGAATACACTCCGGCTTCTTGTCCCCTGAAATAAATAAAATATGGGGTTGACTTTGGCCCTTTTGTTTTTAAGGATGAATTGGGTAGTGGGTAAAGTTGTGTCATTGCTTAACTTTGTGGATAGGACACCTATATCCTGTCATACTTTGCAGTACTGCATTGAGGTAGAAGTCTCTTCCTCTACCATGGCCTTGGAGAACTTTGATTTTATCTCCACACAGTGTGGTCTGGTGTTTGCCCTTAATGCACCTATTGTAGGTGCTTAGTTGGACTGCACAGGTACAGGAGTCATGTGACCATAGGTACCTTGTGCGTTTGTGCAATTCCTTCAGTCGCTTTACCCTTGTAGTACGATCAGGGTAATTTGGGCAGTGATATATTAAATGTCCTTCTTAACAGAGCACTCACATTCTCCAGCCTACAGCACCTTTGCGATTCACAACCGTTTATTTCGGTGGATCAAAAAAAAATAAAAAATAAAAGGCTTTGAGGAACTCACTACATATGGACCCACACGGCCTTTCTTCCACCTTGGATTGGATTCATGAAAACTTGGCTTATTAGGCAAATCGGGCCTTGAATAGTAGGCTGAGAAGTGCGTTCTGGCTATTAGGTACGACATATATATATATATATATATATATATATATATATATATATATATATATATATATATATATATATATATATATATGTCGTACCTAGTAGCCAGAACGCACTTCTCTGCCTACCATGCAATGCCCGATTTGCCTAATAAGCCAAGTTTTCATGAATTAATTGTTTTTCGACTACCTAACCTAACCTCACCTAACTTTTTCGGCTACCTAACCTATAAAGATTGGTTAGGTTAGGTTAGGTAGGGTTGGTTAGGTTCGGTCATATATGTACGTTAATTTTAACTCCAATTAAAATAAACTGACGTCATACATAATGAAATGGTTGGCTTTATCATTGCATAAGGAAAAATATAGAGAAAATATATTAATTCAGGAAAACTTGGCTTATTAGGCAAATCGGGCCTTGCATAGTAGGCCGAGAAGTGCGTTCTGGCTACTAGGTACTACATATATATATATATATATATATATATATATATATATATATGTCGTACCTAGTAGCCAGAACTCACTTCTCAGCCTACTATTCAAGGCCCGATTTGCCTAATAAGCCAAGTTTTCCTGAATTAATATATTTACTATAATTTTTTTCTTATGAAATGATAAAGCAACCCTTTTCTCTATGTATGAGGTCAATTTTTTTTTATTGGAGTTAAAATTAACGTAGATATATGACCGAACCTAACCAACCCTACCTAACCTAACCTAACCTATATTTATAGGTAAGGTTAGGTTAGGTAGCCAAAAAAAGCTAGGTTAGGTTAGGTTAGGTAGGTTAGGTAGACGAAAAAACATTAATTCATGAAAACTTGGCTTATTAGGCAAATCGGGCCTTGAATAGTAGGCTGAGAAGTGCGTTCTGGCTATTAGGTACGACATATATATATATATATATATATATATATAAAAATCTATATATAAATCTATATATATATATATATGTATATATATATATATATATATATATATATATATATATATATGTATGTATATATATATATATATATATATATATATATATATATATATATATATATATATATATATATATATATATATGTATATATATATATATATATATATATATATATATATATATATATATATATATATATATATATATATATATATATATTAATTTTAAGATGAATAGGAAAACCAGGGATATACTGAAAATCTTGTTTCAGATTCTTTACTTTAAAATGCATAACGTTTCGAATACTTCTCTTATTCATCATCAGATCTAAAAGAAAAAAACAGAAATCACAATCAAATAACTAGTAAACAAAGAACTCATACTGAATATAATTGCCTATCAAAGAAAGGAAAATGCTTAAAAAACAAAACACTTTAGCGCTTATTGTTAATAGAAACGTTATCCCTACAGACAAAAATCAGAAGATACAATTGACGATTTACTATAAAACCAAGAAAACGGCCAACCTACTCATGAGAAACTCTCCAGACACAAAGCAGAACGCTTTAAAAGAGACCAATGTCGTCTATGCCTTCAAATGCTCTCTTGGGGACTGTAAGCCTCAAAAAATTCAGTATATAGGCAGGACAACAACATCTCTTTCCAGGCGATTAACGATGCATAAGCAACAGGGCTCCATTAAGGAACATATGATCTCTTCCCACAACCAGACCATCACCAGAGAACAATAAATATTATAAACAAACTGATGAAGTAGCAATGGGGTCTCCCTTAGGTCCCGCACTGGTTAATGCTTTTTTGAGTTTTCACGAAATAAATTGGCTTGACAATTGTCCTTTGGCCTTTAAACCAGTCTTGTACAGGAGATATGTAGATGACACTTTTTTGTTATTCAAGGACCAATGTCATATTGAGAAATTTAGAGAGTATCTTAATGCACAACATAGTAATATACGTTTTACTGCAGAGTGAGAAGTGGACAATTCATTGTCGTTTCTTGATGTAAGCCTGAATAACCTTAATGGGTTCAACACTAATGTTTTCAGGAAACCAACTTTTACTGGTTTAGGTGTAAATTTTAATTCTTTTGTTCCTGATATTTTTAAGAAAAATGCAATTAACACTCTATTGAAGAGGCCCTTTGTTTTATGTTCAAATTGGAATAACTTTGATAAAGAAATTAATTTTCTTGTGAATTTTTTTTCAAATAATGGTTATCCTTTGCATATGGTTTATACCTTTATAAGGAATTTCTTAAATAAGAAATTTCACCAATCGTGTAGGATTACTACAGTAGAAAGGGATCTTAAATATATTAAATTACCATTTTATGGCACGATAAGTTTTTCTGTAAGGAGTCATTTGAAGACACTGTTGCAGCATTGTTATCCTCAAGTAGATTTTAGATTTATTTTTGTCAACACAAATACCATAGGCTCTTATTTTAAATTTAAAGATAAAGTGCCTACCCCCTTGTGCTCAAATGTCATATATATGTATAATTGTTCCAGCTGTAATGCTGGATATATCGGGAGTTCCATTCGGAACTTTAAGATTAGGATACTTGAGCACCGGGGATTATCTTTTAGGACTGGATTATCATTGTCTAAACCAGCATTTTCGGAGATTAGAAACCATTGTTATGAGTTTAATCATTCTCTGCTGGAATCTGATTTTAAAATTCTGGACACTTGTATGAATGACCAGTCTGATTTGAGAGTAATGGAATCCTTATATATAAAGGAGCTGCGGCCTCTGTTAAATAGCAACCTTTCAGCTGTTCAATTGTACACTGTATAGTGCACAGTAGGCCCTGTAAATTGATTTATAGTTCATTCTGGTAGTTTAATTTTATTATAATTTTGTTTAGTTTATCATACCTTTGCCCTTTCTTACTTATTTCAAGTCTTGACACTGTACATTATTATAATCTTTTATTTAGGATATATAATACATTTTTTGGTATTTAATTTTATTTAATATTTGAGTTTTTATAAGATTTTGGTTAGTACTTTATAATTGTCGTTTATTCTGTTTGTATTTTATATACATTTTTTGTAGATTTGTAGTCATTATATGAACATTTATTATAGTGTTTAGTATCTATGTGTTAGGTATCAAGTTTCACTTCTGATCGCTTCACGTAAGTTTAATAGAATGATTTGTTTTAGTAGTTATAAATTTCGACTTGTAGTCTAATGGATTTTTAAATTAGCTTTTATATATTTGACAGTTAATAAGTTTTATTTGTATTGATCACTTTAAGTGCGCTTAAGTGTATTGTTTTTTAAGCATTTTCCTTTCTTTGATAGGCAATTATATTCAGTATGAGTTCTTTGTTTACTAGTTATTTGATTGTAATTTCTGATTTTTCTTTTAGATCTGATGATGAATACGAGAAGTATTCGAAACGTTATGCATTTTAAAGTAAAGAATCTGAAACAAGATTTTCAGTATATCCCTGGTTTTCCTATTCATCTTAAAATTAAGATTCCCGAAGGGAACATCGATCATAAATATTTTATATATATACATATATATATATATATATATATATATATATATATATATATATATATATATATGTATATATATATATATATATATATATATATATATATATATATATATATATATATATATATATATATATGAAAACTCACACCTCATCACCATTCAGGCTTGTTCTCATATATATATATATATATATATATATATATATATATATATATATATATATATATATATACACTACCATTTTCAAATAAAGTTTTTAATTGATTTACATAATAATACCACCTTTAGCTCTGTCCTTATATGAAATAAGTTATCAAATAAGAACCGGTGGGATGTCGGATATCTTTAGTGGTGAACTATTCTGAACATATTTTAACATGGTTATCCTCTATTAAACTTACAATGGAAAATCGATTTGCATAATATATAGAGTTTGTATATCACTTCAGTGGTATAAAAGTTGTTCATCAAGTGCGGTTTATTTCAACATTTTAGAGAAACCTCTAGAATCGTGATGGTTTATGTATAATAACAATTGTGGTATCTGTTAACAGGCAGGACAGCCCTTTACTGGGCAGCCAATGGTAGTCACAACAACACTGTGAAGGTCCTCCTCGACGCTGGAGCGAACGTCAATGCTTCAGATATTGCAGGTAAGAGACACACCTATACATCCCAACATTATAAACACTCATGTCACAGAGCACATCACATTTATGGTGTAACAAAATAGAATATTGTTATTTCATAATAGAATACATAGCACTAACGATGTCGAAGTTCACCAGCTTGCCTAAGAAACAATAAAGGTTCAACATTTAGAGTGACATTATTCACAAGAAATATGCACTCAAAATAATAATCTTACTGTACACAACACATTACATATATTCTGCTACATAATTCACTATGTATATGAGGATGCAAATTACTCAGTTGTTAAGGTGTTACATATTAGAGTTCCCATTGAGTGACACTCAACATAAAACATTTATGGTGTCACTCAATACTGCACATTTATGACAAATTTCACTACATCACATGTTGAACACCTCACACTACGTCACGTATTGAACACCTCAAACTACGTCACATATTGAACACCTCACACTACGTCACATATTGAACACCTCACACAACGTCTCTTCTTGAACACCTTACACTACGTCACCTCTTGAACACCTCACACTACGTCACGTATTGAACACATCACACTATGTCACATATTGAACACATCACACTATGTCACATCTTGAACACCTCACACTACGTCACGTATTGAACACCACATTACGTCACGTCTTGAACACATCACACCATGTCACATATTGAACACCTCACACTATCTCTTGAGATGATTTCGGGGCTTTTTAGTGTCCTCGACCAGGCCTCCACCCCCAGGAAGCAGCCTGTGACAGCTGACTAACACCCAGGTACCTATTTTACTGCTAGGTAACAGGAGCATAGGGTGAAAGAAACTCTGCCCAATGTTTCTCGCCGGCGCCTGGGATCGAACCCAGGATCACAAATCCAGCGTGCTGTCTGCTCGGCTCCTACGTCACATACTGAACACATCACACTACGTCACGTATTTAACACATCACACTACGTCACATATTGAACACATCACACTAAGTCACATATTGAACACATCACACTACGTCACATATTGAACACATCACACTGCATCACATATTGAACACATCGCGTATTGAACACATCACACTACGTCACGTATTGAACACATCACTTATTGAACACATCACACTACGTCACATATTGATCACATCACACTACATCACGTATTTAACATATCACATATTGAACACATCACACTACGTCACATATTGAACATATAATACACAACTTAAGGTGTTACGCAATTCATATAGTGTCCCAAAACACACTTCACATAGGGCATAAAACAATGCAATACACTTAATGTATGACATATTTCACAACACTGTTGGTAACAAACTACAATTATGGACACCAAATATGGTGTCTCTCAGTACACCATGCTTATAAGGGCACGAAACAAAGAAAAAACAAAAAGGAACCAAGTTTAAGTCACAGTGAAGCATATTTAGTGTAGCACACAATGCACATTATATGTGACACAACTAGAATTTTGCTTGGAAATAAATCAATCAAATATTTTCCCCGGTTTTGAGTACCAATTTGACAATTAATATATAAAAAATGTACATAAACGACTCCTAACTATTAGCTTGTTGACAAAATTCAACAAAGAATTCTTTTTTTGAAATTTTAGGAAACGTTATGGCAAATTTGGGAGGAAATATATATAACTATTACTCGTGTAACAATTTAGGACTGAAATGATATGAGTTTTCTCTGACAGATTCCAGATTTACTGATATATAAATAATAGATTAAACAATATTTTTTTTTTATCATGTGCTAAAAGTTAATTATAATAAAATTTTAACAAAATTAGTTGTATTTTGTGGTAAATCAGGAGTTGAGAAGGAGGTTTGGGCCTTAACTCTCCCTAAGCAAAATATATGAATATCAACAAAACCAAATTTGTACCAAGTTATGCAAAAAACATATATAAATAATTTCAAGATTCAGAACAATTCAAATTTGCTTATATATAGTGGAGCAAATCAGCACAATAAGAAATATAAAATATTAACTCATTTAAACCAAACACTAAATATTTCGTATTTAATTATTACCTTAAATTTAAAAAAATGTAGAGTACAGAAAATCGAGGAAACAAATAATTTAGTGTTCCTTGGGTTTGGGAGCACAAATAAGTAATAATATTGGTTAGTGTTGCCTCACAGGTTTAGCAAAGGATCCCCCAAGACTCAGGTTGGAGCCTAGATAAAAGGATGTCACAATCGGTGGCGGACTAGATTTACACAAATTTACGTATAATTCCGTTAATATAACAGATATTTAAAATATTTTCCAACAATGTTATTGATAAGGAAAACCGAAGATGATTGTAAGTTACCGAAGTTGGAAATGTACTGGTTTCATAAGGAAATAAAAAACAAGAGAAGTAGATTCAATAAAAGCTAAAAAAAATTTGGTATAAATACTCTTATATAGGTTAATTAGTATGTTACACTAATGATATATAATACATCTCACTTTTGCTGATACTTTTAGAGACACAACATTCACTATACTTATGGGAACATAAAGTACACCACATTTATGGATTATTCAATATACCCGACTTATGAAACCATGCAGGAGAATACATCAAGCACAAGACTAAATTGGAGAAGGGTCAGAGGTTAGCCACCAGACTACTACACAAGATGAGGGGTATAATCTAATAGGAGAGACTACTGGAACTAAATCTCACATCAGTAGAAGACAGAAGAGATAGGGGAGACATGATCACCACATAACCACAGACATGATCTCTCAGAGGAATTGAAAGGGTAAATAAAGCCACACAAGGGGTACACGCACTAGCAAATACAGGTGAAAATTGAGTACCTAAATGAACCATAGAGACATTAGAAAGAACATTTTTAGTGTCATAATAGTTAAATACTGGAATACATTAGGTGATGTGGTAAAGGCGGATTCCATACATAGTTTCAAATTTACAAATGATGGAGTCCAATAGGCTCCGGAACCTGTTAACTTGTTGATTGACGGTTAAGAGGAGGGACCAAAGAGCCTAAGCTCAACCTTCGCAATCACACCTAGGTGGGTATTAAGGCTGAAACATAATGGATCACATTCCTGGAACTTATGGATTGCAAACTCTAGTGGAAGAGCTGGTTAGCTGCTACTTTCTTACCAATTACAGGCCAGACTGATATTATTCATAAGTCCTTCATTATAACTGTGGCCTAAACTGGAGTTATCAGTAACTGTGGGCCAAACCTTTTTACTGTACCATAGCATATTAAGGGAGGATATGCTTTAGCTAAGTGTAAATAGTGTTTCATTTCTTTAAAACAGCATACATAGTTTTTGTATAGTGTTCTAAGTCGGAGTACCAATCTTACAACAATGAAATAGATCCCAGTCACAAAACACACTAGAGAAATATTCATCACATTTCTGTATTTTGCTAATTAGTATAAACGTAATTTTGGACTGTGATATACATTGTCGGAAGCTTACAGTGCTAATAAGATCATCAATATATAGGTGTATCACTAGGCAACATCCTCGAAGACCCTGATGGTGACACTGTAATGACCACTAGCCAAGAAGAACTAAACATGTTATTCAAGAATATCTCACAAGAAAGCAAGAAGTGTTTAAACATGATAACAATTGCTCCAACATCAAGCCAAGCTTCAAGGTCGATTATCGTGACCAGGACCAACACGACAGTAACAAACATTATTGCAAACATCAGTAACATTCTTTGTTACTGAAGGAACAAATATATAAAACCAAAGACAAAATATATTTTTTTATTTTTGAGTTCAGGACATTAAACAACGCTTTAAATTACCTTTAAAATATCAAAGCATGTCACAGAAACCCATGCCAATGGCTTCTTCTGTTATAGTACTAGAGTAATACTATTATAAATAAGCAAGGAATATTATTTACAAGAACACAGGACATAAGATGTATGATCACCATAGTGCTCCGCTTACCACATTCTGGTTAATGTTCATCTTGATCCAACACCTCTCCAACATGTATTTATCGAGTATACATGTAATACTGTGTATTATAATGATAGCAATATCATTTGCGTCAAAGAAGTTAACTGGTCATGTGTTCCACTGGATGACTACCATGTTAATGTGACCACACAGCCAGGGAATGTTCCTCTGAATGACTACCACGTTAATGAGACCACACAGCCAGGGAATGTTCCACTGGATGACTACCATGTTAATGTGACCACACAGCTAGGGAATGTTCCACTGGATGACTACCATGTTATTGTGACCACAAAGCCAGGGATTGTTCCACTGGATGACCACCACGTTAATATGACCACACATGAAGAGGACTGTTTGAGGCTTCAAGAAGACCTAGACAAGCTGAAGGAATGGTCGAACAAATGGTTGTTAGAGTTTAACCCAACCAAATGTAATGTAATGAAGATAGGTGTAGGGAGCAGGAGGCCAGATACAAGGTATCATCTGGGAGAGGAAATTCTTCAGGAGTCAGAGAAGGAAAAAGACTTGGGGGTTGATATCACGCCAGACCTGTCTCCTGCAGCACATATCAAGCGGATAACATCAGCGGCATATGCCAGGCTGGCCAACATACGAACGGCATTCAGAAACTTGTGTAAAGAATCATTCAGAACTTTGTATACCACATATGTCAGGCCAATCCTGGAGTATGCAGCCCCAGCATGGAGTCCATATCTAGTCAAGGATAAGACTAAACTGGAAAAGGTTCAAAGGTTTGCCACCAGACTAGTACCCGAGCTGAGAGGTATGAGCTACGAGGAGAGACTCCGGGAATTAAACCTCACTTCGCTGGAAGACAGAAGAGTTAGGGGGGACATGATCACCACATTCAAGATTCTGAAGGGGATTGATAGGGTAGATAAAGACAGTCTATTTAACACAAGGGGAACACGCACAAGGGGACACAGGTGGAAACTGAGTGCCCAAATGAGCCACAGAGATATTAGAAAGAACTTTTTTAGTGTCAGAGTGGTTGACAAATGGAATGCATTAGGAAGTGATGTGGTGGAGGCTGACTCCATACACAGTTTCAAGTGTAGATATGACAGAGCCCGATAGGCTCATGAATCTGTACACCTGTTGATTGACGGTTGAGAGGCGGGACCAAAGAGCCAGAGCTCAACCCCCGCAAACACAACTAGGTGACTACAACTAGGTGAGTACACAGCTCACGTGTGGTCACATTTATATTGTAATAACAGGAAAAGGAGTATGCTGGGAGGATCCATTTTGGTGAGGGTGGTGTTAGTGAAAGAGGGAGTGAGACTGTCGTCTGCTAGCAGCTGTGTCACTTGTCATGCAGTTTTCTGTGGCTATTAAGTTTTTTTTTTATAAAATAAAACCCATGTCCAAAATATACACACGCACAAGAACAATACAGTAGAAACATAACAAGGTAAGAAATCATGAACACATGAAAAATAGACTAAACATACATAAAAAGAACCAAAAGTGAATTTTTATTTACAAAACACAAAACCCCGAAACAGGCACCGGAGAAATAACAAAAATAAAACAACACAAAGAAATACAAGAAATAAATGACATAAATAATACAAAATACAGCCACACCCAAAGCAATAACACAAATATACCATATAAACAGTGACAAACAGTTACGAACAACAACACACAACAACTACACAAGACAGTAGAACGCTACCCCCTATACAGGGAGCATAGGCCAACGCAAACCAAAAGGCCAAACAGAAAACAAAGCACAGGCTCACGCAGGAGCCAGGTAGAAACTCCAGTACCATACACACAGACACCCCCCGGAACCTGCAAGCATCGGGAAAAACACACACGGCAGCCAAGCAACAACCACACACAAACATACATAGACAAACATCGTAACACATATGACCCAGGAGGACCCAGAACAAGTCATCCATAAAAATAGCCTGAGTGTTTCGCAGGGTATTCATCTGGTGGATAACTCTGCACATACGTCTTCCACAGCGCCCACTCTTGTCCTGCACTTGGGTCATCCTCTCGAGGCGATGGGCGCCGCATAAACTTTGGAATCATCGTATCCACAACCGCCGACCCAGCAGGAGGCAGGGAAGAAGAAGGCCATGACGGAAGAGGAGGCAAGGGAACTCCCGACGGAACAGGGGGGGGTGCAGGCACAGACTCCACCGGGCGAGTAGCCTTTTTCAGGACCACCACGAGCCCACCAGGGATACCATCACCCCTGGCAGGGGGAACTACCCCCCACGAGGATCCAGAACCAACCGACGCAGGCGAGATATTGGAGGCAGGACCCAAGGGCCCCACACCGGCCCCAACCCCAACCACAGGTGCCACACCGGAGCCCACACAACTCTCCGGAAGCACCCCTGTACCAGACGCACCATCCTCGCACTCCACAGAGGAATTGCTCGTAGAAGAAGCATCAACACACACCGCATCTTCACATTCCTCAGCCCACGTACGAGGAGGCGAAGCACTCCTACTCGTACGGGAACACTTGGTAACGGGCCATTGATCGTCGGAGCTGTCACCCCAAGCAGGGGGTGCCCAGGAAGAGTCGGTGGCATGCTGCCCCACAACCAGCTCGCAGGGATGTCAAAGGCGGCAGAAGAGAAGAGGAAGGAAAAGGAACAGAAGCCGCCGGAAGCAAAGATACAGACTGCGGGGGCCGAGTCGCACACACCATCACATCGGCGTGTACAGCACCATCCACACATACCGGGTCTGCAGGTGGCAGGGAAACCTCCCCACCCACTCCATCATGAGGCGACAGATCCTGTGCCAGCAACGGGGAAAAATCCTCTTCCCGGAACAGATTAACAGGTGCAGCCACGACCCCCAGTTCAATCGGCTGCCAGATGCCCCTCAAGGCCACAACGAAAACAAGAGTGTGGCTGCTGTCACGTGGGGGTGGGCCGGGGCTCTGCTAGCACTCAGCTGCTAGGGGCTCAAAAGGCCGAATACTCAGCCCCTCCGACTACCAGGATTTACCAGAGTCACCTTGGTCACACAGGAGAGGACCAACAATGCCCACCTCCGCAGGTCTTTGCTTCCACCACAAAAGTGGGTGCCACTGATTCACCCAAGAAGCCCTTCAGTCAAACACGGGGAAATTGCTGTTAACAGTTCCGGCCTAGACCCGTGGAGGAGTGAAGGAAGACTCAGGCTTACCTTATAACAATAACCTCCCTGAGTCTTGCCTGCCGGACAAAAAGGATGCAGGAAGTCCTTTCCCGCCTGTCTTCTCTATCTTCTTAACAAGGTCGCTAGCTGGGTTATTATATCTGCACCCCAGCAATGCAGTTCAGTGGGTGTATTATATATTGCTTGTAGCCAGAAGATTGCTACTCCCATAGATCTGCTACTAGACTGTCGGCCCAGGGTACTCTCCCAGGAAGGTCTGTGTGGCTTTATCTCTCTCTAGCCACCACGTTACTAGTTGCCACCATTCAGGCACTGATACTGATCGGATGGCTAAGGGTACACTTTTATATAAGTCCGTGCTGTCTTTACCACTCTCCAGGCAATAAGAACTTCTATAGAGAACGTAGTGTTCCCTAGGTGGTACTATGATAACCTTCGTGTATGCTCATAGAGAAATATTATAAATGGAGGCACACTTAAACACGGTGATAACGTCCAGAGTAGCCGCCCAGCGTCGTCGCCGAATATTTTCCAAGTTTGGCACTCTTTCGCTCAATAAACTTGGTTCCTTTTCGCTTCCCAGAAGCGCGGGGTCTCCAATACATCAGATGGGCTGCAATAGCCAGCACTAATCCACTAAGAAAGGCTTGTAGAGCCTCTAATCCTTGAGAGCTGACCGAGGTGCGTCCTCTCGCTTCCAAGGTCAGGTCAACTCTCACGTTGGCGCCGCCCGGGGCACTCGGTGACGTCACAGCGGGCCCTGATTGGTCACCCGCGACCTAAGTCGGCCAATCCGCGATCGGCTAGTGTCCCTTCCAAAAGGTCATATCTGCAGTAGGGGATACTCTTTCATTTTATATCAAGGCGCCAATTTCCCCTTACCTACAACTTATAATGTAACGTTCTCCCTTAACTGGCAGCCGGTCTGGTCGCCACATATATCAATAGACTCCCTGAACCTCAGAGAATCAGTAGGGAGAGCTGATATGACTCTTAAAGTAGGCAAACGAAATAAATAGGAGAGGGCACCGTAACATACCCCTCCCCTTAAAATAAGAGTCATATCGGAAGAGCAGCACTCAAGAGGGCAACCTATACTCTTGCTCCCTCCGTTCCTGAAGTGTCACTCCTCCAGTTAGTGACATGGCTCGTACCACCTTGCCAGTCACTCACCTTCTTATATCTCCACCTCGCATAGGACCGGGTGTGATGGGTGTTCCATGAACACCTATAAGAAATCCTCTCTCCGTGGCTACGAGTGTACTCCAACGACTCGTTACCACTGTAAGATTCAGTGCATGCAGCGCCTCCACCGCGTCGTGGACTCTGAGATAGTCTTGCACTTCCACTGCGTCCTACAGGTACTCCATGTTTCCTCTCATGAGCTCCTCTTCGCCAATCTTCTCTCTTCTCGGTTCCTCTTCTCCCATAGGTGCGTTGTCTCTTCACAGTGGCACTTGTCACCTGTACTCCATCCAGCAGCTTCCTCTCTTCTACACTAGGCTTTTGCGATGGCCCAATGCCCCTCGGGTGTACCTATTCCCTGCTTTCTTCGTATTGCCTTTCCTATACCATTCGCTCCTTCGTTCCCGACGAACATTTTCACTCCTCCCTGAGATTCTCTTCCCTGCAGACGTCTTCTTCGGTTCGTGGTTGTGCTCATCTACCTCCCTGTGGCTCACCTAATCACGGTGGTTCATCTTGCACCTACCACTGTTCATTTGGCTAGCATAGGGTGCACTGCGTCGTGGCTCCTCCACTCTGCCCCTCACTGCCGTTCGCTCATCCACTGAGCTTACTTTATTCACGTTTCTGTGTGGAGGGAGTGCGGTCTGCAGCCTCTTCACCGCCCCAGGCGTTTGTACAGCTGCTCCTCGCCACTCCTCCACACACATCATCAGGCTTAGTCGGAGGTCCTCGTCGGGTTTTTCCACGACCTCCGACGACCTCTCTGCACTCTCGCCCTCGTTGTCGTCGTCTCTGGCGACGTTTCCCCTGGCGAAGTCGGCTTCCTCACAACCATCTGGAACGACCGATACCTCACCTGGCAGAGTTGTACCGCTGCTTGCAACATAGGCACTCCTGGCCCAATCGGGTTGCATCCTGCCTCCTCCGAGGTCATTACCCAGCACCATCTGTACATGCTCTAGGGGTAACTTAGGGGCTACAGCTACTATAGCTTTCTCGACTCCGCAGTCGGCAATCAGCTGTACTTCGTGAAGTGGCAACCTGTATTCCTCCCCCACACTGTGTATCCTCACCACTCCCACAGGTGAATCATTAAATTCCTTGGGGAGAATACTCCTGGTTACCATACTTATGTCAGCACCCGTATCTCGAAGAACGGCAACCTCCACTGGGTCTGACTTTCCAAACTTCACGTTGGCCCCGAAAACGAAGGGATGTTCACCCAATTTCATTTCCCAACCATTCACGTTGGGTCCACTATAATATGGGGTGTGAACAAACACTCTCTCCTCTTCCAACATTAGTCCTATATTCCTTTGGTGCTCCTCACACTCGCGGGCATAATGTCCTCTCACACCACAGTTGAAGCATCGGCTGCCTCCCCTGGGGAGCCACTCGCCAGTCCCCCTGGCAGTACCACTTGCAGACGTTCCCTGGGTCCTCCTTGGACTCCCTGTCGTCGTGTCCGGGATTGCAGCACTTGCTCCCGAGCTAGGTCCACTGCTCACAGCTTGGGCCTTCTTCCCCGCGTCCCTTGAGCTCTTGAACCGGGTTACTTCATCGGGCACGCTACTCTTGGGAGAGTCCCCACCCGTCCTCGCTCCTCCTGAACTCCTAAGGTTCCCTCCCGACCTGGGGTAAGGCGAGTGTCTGGGTGGCCCCTCCCTCCTGAGATGTAGTGCCTCCTCCAGCATGTCGGCTCGGTCCGCTGCAGCCTTCAGGTCCTTAATACCTGCTTCCCTCACCCTTACTCGCAACTCAGGATGGAGCACCGACATAAACTTCTCCATCACTATCAGTCGTTTGATATTATCCGCCGACTCCGCTTCCTCCGCCTTCAACCATCGTAGGAATTTCCGTTCCATATCCCTGGCGGTCTCGGCGTAAGTCTTTCCCGACGCTCTCGTACACTCTCTGAACCGCTTCCGGTACATCTCCGGAGTCAGCCGTAATGAGTGGAGCACCGCATTCTTAATCGCGTCGTAACTAGTACACTCCTCTAGGTCCAGCATGTTGTAAGCTTCCCAGGCCTCACCAGTCAACCTGCCCTGGACCAGAGCAACCCAATCATCTTCCGGCCACTCCTTCAGAGTTGCTATCCGTTCAAAGTGTTCGAAGAACGCCTCAGCTTCTTGTGGTTCGAACGTAGGTAAGTCACGTTCCCTTACCTTGAGGTCATCCCGCCGTGCAGGTAGTGAGGGCAGACCACGTTCAATGCGACGCAATTCGACTTTTTTCTTTGCCTTTATCTCCTCCAGTCGCAGTTGTCTCTCTCCTTCTTCCCGCTGCAGCCGAGCTTCTCGCTCCTCTCGCTGCAGCCGTGCTTCTCGCTCACGCTCCTCTCGCTGCAGCCGTGCTTCTCGCTCACGCTCCTCTCGCTGCAGCCGTGCTTCTCGCTCACACTCCTCTCGCTGCAGCTGCAGTTCAGCTGCACGTTCCTCTCACTGCAGCTGCAGCCGTGCTTCTCTCTCCTCTCGTCGCAGCTGGGCTTCCAGTTGCATCTTCATTATTTCTAGTTGCAGGCTCCTCTTACTACAGCTGGACCTTCCACTGCTCCCATGTTCACTGTGAATTCCCTCCACACTGGTAGGCGCTTGGGGTGGCTCTAGTTGGGACGGTTCACCTTGCGACGGCTCTCCTCGGGATGGCTCCTCTTGAGATGGCTCCTCTCCCGTCGCCTTCTCTCGAGCTGTGAGCTGTGCCATGATCTCTATCCTTGGCTCCGCTACCTTAGTCGTCCTCCACCTGATCCCAAAGTGGTTTGCCACTTGTTGGAGCTGGGCCTTGGTACACTCTTCCAAAATTCTCTCGTCCCTTGTATCAATAAATTTCTTTACTCTGTCCTCCTCCTTCTCTATATCATTGAGCATACACGACAGCACAGACAAGTTAGTAGTCACTAATTTCACCGTTTCAGTCCCTTAGCTGTTTGAGTAGCAGTACCACTGAATTCACTGGCCACACTATATTTGTACCCTGGCAACACTTGTCTTGAAATCTGGGCTACACTGTTGCTTGATCCACGCTTCCTGGCGAAGTTCCCAGTTCTTGTCTACCGGGGTTCGAATCCTGGCAAGGTCGTCAGTTCTCTGTCACGTGGGGGTGGGCCGGGGCTCTGCTAGCACTCAGCTGCTAGGGGCTCAAAAGGCCGAATACTCAGCCCCTCCGACTCCCGGGATTTACCGGAGTCTCCTTGGTCACACAGGAGAGGACCAACAATGCCCACCTCCGCAGGTCCTTGCTTCCACAACAAAAGGGGGTGCCACTGATTCACCCTGGAAGCCCTTCAGTCAAACACAGGGAAACTGCTGTTAACAGTTCCGGCCTAGACCCGTGGAGGAGTGAAGGAAGACTCAGGCTTACCTTATAACAATAACCTCCGTGAGTCTTGCATGCCGGACAAAAAGGTTGCAGGAAGTCCTTTCCTGCCTGTCTTCTCTATCTTCTTAACAAAGTCGCCAGCTGGGTTATTATATCTGCACCCCAGCAATGCAGTTCAGTTGGTGTATTATATATTGTTTGTAGCCAGAAGATTGCTACTCCCATAGATCTGCTTCTAGACTGTCGGCCCAGGGTACTCTCCCAGGAAGGTCTGTGTGGCTTTATCTCTCTCACGCCACCACGTTACTAGTTGCCACCATTCAGGCACTGATACTGATCGGATGGCTAAGGGTACACTTTTATATAAGTCTGTGCTGTCTTTACCACTCTCCAGGCAATAAGAACTTCTATAGAGAACGTAGTGTTCCCTAGGTGGTACTATGATAACCTTCGTGTATGCTCATAGAGAAATATTATAAATGGAGGCACACTTAAACACGGTGATAACGTCCAGCGTCGTCGCCGAATATTTTCCAAGTTTGGCACTCTTTCGCTCAATAAACTTGGTTCCTTTTCGCTTCTCAGAAGCGCGGGGTCTCCAATGCATCAGATGGGCTGCGATAGCCAGCACTAATCCACTAAGAAAGGCTTGTAGAGCCTCAAATCCTTGAGAGCTGACCGAAGTGCATCCTCTCGCTTCCAAGGTCAGGTCAACTCTCACGTTGGCGCCGCCCGGGGCACTCGGTGACGTCACGGCGGGCCCTGATTGGTCACCCGCAACCTAAGTCGGCCAATGCGCGATCGGCTAGTGTCCCTTTTAAAAACGTCATATCTGCAGTAGGGGATACTCTTTCATTTTATATCAGGGCGCCAATTTCCCCTTACTTACAACTTATGATGTAACGTTCTCCCTTAACTGGCAGCCGGTCTGGTCGCCACATATATCAATAGACTCCCTGAACCTCAGAAAATCAGTAGGGAGAGCTGATATGACTCTTAAAGTAGGTAAATGAAAGAAATAGGAGAGGGCACCGTAACACTGCCCTGCATTGAATGCCCGCAGAGTGTACCCTATCATGGTAACCATGGAAAGCATCGAGGACTTGAGTTTCAAGGCGAGAGTCCGTGTACCACAGGAGACCCCGGGCCACTTTCTGGAGGAGACAAAGTTCATACGGAGGGATACCACCATACCATATTGGCCAAAGTATCTCCGAAGCAGGCTTTCCGAGAACTCGAAGGGCACACCATGCAAGGCCACATAGGTAATTGAGCAGCAGCGGTCGGAAATGGCGACCATACCGCCGTCCCCAGAGAGGGTCAATGTTCGCCCATCATAGCGGGCCACAAACTCCTTATACACCGCCGTGGAGTTAAACTTCACTATTGCTTGGTGGGTCGTCAGGAGCTGGTGCCCATACACCTCAGCCACACGAACACATAACATATCCAACAACACAACCTCAAGAGCAAGGTATTAAGCACGGCCTGAAAACTCCAAACCAACGGTTTCCGTCCAGCGAACAGGGGGAGGGGGTCCACATGGCACTGACACGCCAAAGAGCTCCCTCCCTCATGCAAGCCATTAGCCTGCCGGCACCCGGTGGTGCCGGCATTGTGGAGATTTCCGATTGGAGTGGTGCATTGACGTACATGAGTGTTCATGGGGCGCCCTTGGAGTTTCCCGAGGACCTCTTGCGCCATTACTACGGGAGGTTTGACGCTGTCGTCAGTGTGAGGCTGCACAAGCTTTCCTCGGGGAAGTTCCAGGGTTTGTGTACGAACATTCATACCCTGGCGATGCGCCTGAGGGTGGACATTCTGTCCTCTGTCCAGCTCCTCGGATATTATGTTCGAATGTATTATTCCTGTCAACCACGGACATGTTTTCGGTGTGGCCTGCTGGGGCATCAGGCTGCCGGGTGTTCTGAGGCTGCCGTACCCCCAGTGAACCTCTTCCGTGAGAAGGATTTTCCACTGCTCCCTGTGGAGGAGGATTCGGTGGGTGGGGATGTGTCCATCCCGTTGGCTGCTGGGCCCCCCTTCCCCCTGTGGAGCCCAACGCATCTCCTGCTGTGGTGGCCCCTCTTCCAGGAATTGTGTTGCCTTCAGATGTTTAGCCTGCTCCCGTTGGAATCCCTGATGGTCCTGTGGGTCTTCCGGAGGATCATTGTACGTCGTCTCTGTCTTCTCCACCTGCTGCACATGTCCCTGCACGCTCGCCATGTATCTCGGCTGTGCTGCGTGCTGGGTTGGATACAGGACCTCCTACTGAGCTCGGCCTGGTACCCCATGTGGTTGAGAATGCTGCCATCCTGCGGAGAGCGTTGGTTTGCACTGCTTGTGATGCCCGTGTTTCTGGGTTGGCCCTTGGATTTGATGATGTGAGGCCAGAGCCTAAGCATTCCTGACGTTCTTCTTCTGTCAGGGCTGATGTGGGAGATTTCAACGACTGGATCTTCCGGCGATGGCGGTGAGGTTCCGTTTGCATAAAATTTTTGGTGGTGGCGGAGGTCCATGTGCCTGCGGCTGCCAGTGTCAGTGTTTCTTCTGGTGTGGTGCCTGTGGAGCTTGAATCCGGTGCGTCGCCTGCGTCAGATGGTTCTGGTTCCTCCTGCTAGTGAGCGTGGTGACCTGGTGGTGGTATTAAAGAAGACGGCTCGCTCTGGGGGTTCCGTGCCCCCAGTTTCATCGGCGGCAGTTTTCCCGCTTCTCCTGTCTCCGACTGTCTCTTCTGCATCTCCTGCGATGTCGGGTGTTGTGTTGCCGGCTCAGCGGCCATCGTCTTCTTCTGTGCATCCAGCGGCCGGGCCGTCCCGGTGGCCTACATCCGCTTTTTCCATGTCTTCTACTTCCAGGGAGGGGGTGGTTCGCTCTACCTTACCTCATTATAAGACTACTGCCGCCCAGCTCCAGGAGCTGCTGCTTCCGCCTGATCTGGTGATTCCTGAGTTTATGCACGCCCCCCCTGAGGCAGGGGAATCATTGTCCTACCGACAGGGAGTATTTAATATGGGAGGCCTATAAGCAGACATATCCTCTGCATGAGTTTCCTGAGAAATATTCGCCTCCCATTGAGATGTTTCCTCCCTCTAAGTGATTTTTTTTTGTGTGTGTGCTATGTGTTGTGTTTGTTTGTATGCGTGGATGTGGGGTGCGGTTGCGTGCCTGTGTGTGGGTGGGCCGGGTTTGTTTTTCCGGTTCTTGTGGGATCTGTGCTTGTTGTGGGGGTAGTTGCTGCCCTTCGGGCTGCTTATGTTGCTCTGCTTGTGTTTTGTTATGATCTCAGCCTATAGGAGAAACGAGTCTCCCTCCTTGAGAGTTATTCAGCAAGCCTGACCTAACTAGTAGGTCTAGCAAATATTGAGGTGATAACCCATATGTAAAATAGTTGCTTGGATATGATGAACAGTTTAAGATTATGGGCAGGTAAGAAGAAAACAGATAAATGACTGGCTAGGAGATGTGGACATTTTGCTGGAGGCGTGAGGCTCGTTTCTACAGGGCTTAGACCTCACTTGAGGCCAGACATCGCAGGGGGAAAGCCGCGCTCCATTGAGCTCCCATCAGAAGGGAACCCCTAGTGGTATATCTCGAAGAGAAGAGAAGTGTGCAGACGTACCAGCTGTGGAATCGAACTGGAGATGTGTGGTCTCAAGTCCTGATCGACGAGAAGAGTATTAAGCTGCCCAGAGACATTATTGTGGGCCGTGGAAGCGCCCTGACCAAGCTTCGTCAGAGGGAGGAGCACCCTGGACCAGACAATCTGTGGTAAGCACGATATACGCCAGTTCATAGTGATTGCTTGTAGTTGATCGTTTGCCCAGCGTCAGTAGCAATGTTTATTGATAAGTTAGACATGTTTTGGTGAGGCAGGTAGCATGAAATAAGAGAGTGGAGAGGGAGGAACACGGAGCGACATCCGTCTCCTCTGAGCGCTGGCAGGCAACTGAGGGAGCCCGGCTCCTGACGGCAAAGGACCCTCCCAGTGTGACTCACACCCGCCAAGCGAGGTGGAGTATGGACCCGCCCAAAACGGGGGAGTCCACTCTCACTGTATGTAGAGGACAGCTAGAGGTTTGAGGCAAACATATTGTGTGATTATTTTTGTTTATGTGTTAAAGGGGAAACATTTTATTGGAGTGTCGATGGGTTGCAGGTTTGTCTTTGGGGAAGAAGTTGTTGAGAACTTCGAAGCCAGCCCAGATGAAGTAATTGATGAGACTCCAATGTAGTGGAGGCGAGGACCTCGAGCTGTGAGGAGAAGCAGTGAAGAGGGATGTCACGTGCTTCTGTAGAAGTGGTGAAGCACCATAGTTGCTCTAGGGAACTTCATGGTGTAGCAGCCAAGAGAGCTGTGGAGGACCCTAGCAGAAGGGTGAAGCACAGTAGTTGCTCAAGGAAACTTCATGATAGCAGCCTGGAGGAGCTGCAGAGGATCCTGGTAGTTAAGCCTGGAAGAACCTAAAGATATCAGGGTAGTGAACTTACAGAGGTGGAAGGGAAGTTCTGATGGATTACTTGTAGGGAGTTGATAGTGTTTGGTTGTCATTAGCGTGCAAGACGCAGTGAGAGGTGAGTGGTTGTTTGCATTCTTATGTCAAGGAGTGTTTTATTCTGAAGTTTAGAGTTACAGTCGTAGGGTGGATTACCTACAGATGTATGTGTTCTAGGACTGATAGAGTGATCGATTGATCATTGTTGTGTATCAAGGAACATTTATACTGATATATGTTATTGCATTCACATGCTGATTTTCTTTGTACTCATTTATAAATACATATATATATTCTCTTGCTGATGGTGCAACAGTGTATGTAGACTTGATCTACTTGAGGAGGTTGATAGTATCAGGTGGTGAATCAGAAGATAGGATACCACTTGGTAAACTGATAATAGAGTTCTGATGGTGTTGGAGAGCAGCCTGATTGTAATAGTATAGAGTATAGGATTCATTATTATTATATGTGTATATGTATTGTGTATGTGCTCTGTCCAGTAAATGTATTCAAATTTGCTGGTATTTGACCTTGTCCTAGTGAGGCTTCCCATGAAATAGTACAGAAGGAGAGAGAGAGAGAAAGAACCAAGAACCACTGCTGTGGACAGGGTAGAAGGTAATACTAATAAGTCAAAAGGGGATTGAGATCATATCACCTGAGGAGAGAGTGGGGAGTCACAGCGGCTCGAGTGTGTGTGTGCACGTGACAACGAGGCTAAGTATTGGAGCCACATCCCCTAAACGTGTGAAGTTGAGCCTCTCTCCAAAAGCCAGAAGCGCCCAGGGTGATCTCCTGGTAAAGTATAAACACTCTACCGAGTTGTGGGTTGGGTTGTCCGTAGAGAAGGATCAACACGACAACACCACCAACCCAAACTATAATAAATTGGGGGCCTGGCGGGATCGTGAACTGACACACCCACACCCTGTCCAAGAGTGGATTGGTACACCCCTTGTTGAAATAGATACACTGTATGACCGCAGGTGTATACTCTCTCTCTTGGGAAGACTCACAGGACAAGATGGATAAGGTGCAAGCGTTTGTGGAGTCAGGCAAGCCTGAGGACTTGGAAGGTTGCACGAGGGATCAATTAAAACAAATAGCAGGAAAATGTGGCATTGGGTTGAAAGCATCTAAAGTAGCTGGGATGAAGGATGAGATCCTGAGGCAGTTGAGAGCCAGAAGTGAAGTGGCAGAGCAAGGAGCCCAAAAAGGAGCTGAAAGTGGAAACGAGGATGATGGGCAGGATGAAGTGAGATCCTAGGGATCAAGTAGGAGTAGCAAGAGTAGCCGCAGTAGCAGGAGTATCCGAAATAGGAGCTTGGAGAGATTTGAGTTAGAGCTCCAGATGCAGCGTGAGGACAAGGAGAGACAGTTCCAGCTGGAATAGATGAAATTAGAACTCCAGATGAAAAATGAAGCCGAGAAGGAAAAAGAGAAATCCAGAATAATGGAACTGGAGTTGGAACAGGAGAAATAACAATAGAAAGCAAGACTAGAGGTCGAAAAAGAAAAAGCCCAGGTCGAAAAAGAAAAAGAGAGAACAAAACAAATGCAGATAGAAGCGAATAGAACCTTGGCTGAACAAAGGATTGAACATGGGTTGCCAGAGAGCACCACCCAGGTATTACACTCACCAGATGTTAGGGTTAGGGAGAAGGACATTCCCTTGTTTGTTCCCGAAGAGGCAGCAAGCTTTTTCGAGCACTTTGAAAAGGTAGCCAGCATCAAGGAGTGGCCAAAGGAGGAATGGGCCCAGCTGGTCCAGTTAAGATTGACTGGTGCAGCCAGGGAGGCATACACCCAATTGTCACTGGAAGAGTGCCAGGATTATGCCACGGTAAAGAGCAGCATATTGCGCTCGTTTCAGTTAACCCCAGAAGCTTATAGGAAGCGCTTCAGAGAGATGATCAAAGTTGGAGCATGTACGTTTGCCGAGACAGCAAGGGATCTGGAAAGACGATATCAGAAATGGATTGAAGCTGACGGAGTAGGATCTTACGCTGACCAGAAGCAACTGATGGTCATGGAGAAGTTCTTGGAGATGATGCATCCCGAAACAAAGTTCATGATCCAAGAAGCAGGGATAAAGGACGTGAAAGATGCCTCAGATAGGGCAGATATGATTACGGAAACATATAAGAGCTTGAGGGAGAACAGAGTGAGAAGCGAGGTGAGATGCAACAATGGCAGACCCAGTGGAGTCTGGGGAGGAAGAAATTATGAAAGACCCAGAGGAGTCTGGGGTGAGAAGAATTTTGATAAATGGGAAGATAAAAGTAAATGCCCTAAAACTCAGAAGAGTAGGTCGCGCACTTCGTCTGAAAGTGAGGATGGAGGAGCCAAACGAGAAACCAATCGTTATCCAGGAAATCAAGAGTCCAGTAAAGCTCCATAGAGTACGAGTAGTACGTCTGGCCCGAGGAACTCCAATACGAGTGGGCAGAGTCAGAGCTACTCTGGTACGTATAGAAGAGATTTTTCCCAGGTGAGGTGTTACAATTGTAACGGATTGGGTCACGTGATGCGAGATTGTCGGCAGGGCAATAGAGTTGTGACCCTGGCCATGTGTGACCCCCAAGGTAAATATAATAATGTGTTCCAAGACAAACCACAGAAGGTGAACTTAGTGAACGAGAGGTATAGGCCGTTCATGAGCAAAGGTTGGATCAGAATAGGAAGCCAACCTGAAGTAGAAGTTGGTATCTTAAGAGATACCGGAGCTAATCAGAGCTTGATTACGAGAAGCCTGATTGGGAATGATCGACGATTAGCTGGCAGGAGTAAGATGAAAGTATATGGGTTATTGTCTGAGAGTGACATGCCCGTATGCACTGTCCAGCTAAGGTCCGAATATGTGTCGGCAGAGGTGATGTTGGGAGTGTGCCCCAACATACCAATTCCAGGAGTCCAAGTGATCCTGGGGAATGACTTGTGTGGGACAAAGGTGTTGCCAAGAGTCATAGCGGAGACTGTGCCAGAGGAGTGCCCAGAAGGCCACGGCACGGGTGGGACACCTGAGAGTGTGAACCTGACTGACATCCGAGGAGATGAGTCAGGAGACCGCCAAGCCATTGAGTACCCTGTCTCGGTAGTGATGAAGGCAGAGGTGGCCGACGAGCAAGACACTGGAGAAGATGAGACAGTGTCGATTCAACCGGTGGAAGATATCGATGTAGATATAGCATGGCTGTTTGATGAAGGTCCAGCCCAGGAAAATGAAGTCTTGGTGAGGTCAAAAGTGAAGATGGCCCAGCCGAAGAAAAATCACGTGAAGAGAGCGGACCTGAGTAGAGCCCAGACTGCTGAAATTAAGAGTCGGAAGGTGAATGCAGCTGTGCTGAGTAGGAATGAGGAAGGATGTGGACAGACTGAGGACGGGAGTAGAGCGTCAAGTGGTCCACGAGCACAGAGCAATATGGATAGTGGAGTTAAGTTCTTTGAGATGTCAGAAGTTGACATGTTTCACAGAAAACGAGGAGAGAGTGAAGAAGAGTAGTAGCCGAGAAAGTGAAAGGAGAAGAGACAGTATGTGTGGAGAGATGCTTACGAGCACTCTAGGAGAGGTACAGCGACATGTACAGTTGAGTGTAGTACAGTACCCAAAGAAACTTTTAGGGAACGAAGAAGAGTTGAAGGAGAAGAAAGGGAGTTGTATAGAGGTGAGAAGTGTGGGAAGAGGATGATGATACAAGCGTGGAGGAGTAGAAGAAAGCCGAGGACTCGATGGAAGTCAAACAGGATGAGGTCTCGGATAAATGAGGAGACGAAAGGGAGGATCGTTGGTGAAGACGAGGAAGTGAAGTATGATGATAGGAGATGGAAGTATAATGGCAGTAGATGGAAGTGTGAAGACGACAGAGGAGGTACAGACAGTAGACGTCTGACTCTGGACGTGAAGAGAAGAAGACGAGGAAACGGAGGGTGGAGACAGTAAGTAGAGTGGACCAATGGATTGCAGGCGTCCAAGGAGGACAGCCTAGCCAAGAGGTGCCAGAGAAGTCAGATCGTTTGTGAGAAGATCATGTTTCTGGCGAGTTGTGAGCCAGATGTTGCAAGGTGTAACGAACTAATTGTAGACTCCTAAGGGAGTATATCGGTTGAAGAACGAGACAGTGTGGTGGCGGATGTATTATCCCGAGCTTTGCCACTGGAATAACTCTCAAAAATAAGGGGAGGGGATTGTTATGATCTCAGCCTACAGGAGAAACGAGTCTCCCTCCTTGAGAGTTATTCAGCAAGCCTGACCTAACTAGAAGGTCTAGCAAATATTGAGGTGATAACTCATATGTAAAATAGTTGCTTGGATATGATGAACAGTTTAAGATTATGGGCAGTTAAGAAGAAAACAGATAAATGACTGGCTAGGAGATGTGGACATTTTGCTGGAGGCGTGAGGCTCGTTTCTGGAGGGCTTTGACCTCACTTGAGGCCAGACATCGCAGGGGGAAAGCCGCGCTCCGTTGAGCTCCCGTCAGAAGGGAACCCCTAGTGGTATATCTCGAAGAGAAGAGAAGTGTGCAGACGTACCAGCTGTGGAATCGAACTGGAGATGTGTGGTCTCAAGTCCTGATCGACGAGAAGAGTATTAAGCTGCCCAGAGACATTATTGTGGGCCGTGGAAGCGCCCTGACCAAGCTTCGTCAGAGGGAGGAGCGCCCTCGACCAGACAATCTGTGGTAAGCATGATATACGCCAGTTCATAGTGATTGCTTGTAGTTGGTCGTGTGCCCAGCGAGAGTAGCAATGTTTATTGATAAGTTAGACATGTTTTGGTGAGGCAGAAAGCCTGAAATAAGAGAGTGGAGAGGGAGGAACACGGAGCGACATCCGTCTCCTCTGAGCACTGGCATGCAACTGTGGGAGCCCGGCTCCTGACGGCGAAGGACCCTCCCAGTGTGACTCACACCCGCCAGGCGAGGTGGAGTATGGACCCGCCCAAAACAAGGGAGTCCACTCTCACTGTATGTAGAGGACAGATAGAGGTTTGAGGCAAACATATTGTGTGATTATTTTTGTTTATGTGTTAAAGGGGAAACATTTTATTGGAGTGTTGATGGGTTGCAGGTTTGTCTTTGGGGAAGTTGTTGAGAACTTCGAAGCCAGCCCAGATGAAGTAATTGATGAGACTCCAAGGTAGTGGAGGCGAGGACCTCGAGCTGTGAGGAGAAGCAGTGAAGAGGAGTGTCACATGGTTCTGTAGAGGTGGTGAAGCACCATAGTTGCTCTAGGGAACTTCATGGTGTAGCAGCCAAGAGAGCTGTGGAGGACCCTAGCAGAAGGGTGAAGCACCGTAGTTGCTCAAGGAAACTTCGAGATAGTGTAACACTGTAAAAGTGTTTGGTTTAGTTGTGTTTAATACATACATAGAGTACATGAGTCACAGACAGGGATTTGAGAAGGCGCCAAGTTGTCGGCCGGAGTTTCACACCTCTAAGAGTTAATGACCACCAAGTGACCTGAGGTCAGATCATGTGAATTTCACCTTACTTCTACTAATCTTATAATTGGAGCCTGGTAGCCTTCATACATGCCGACGTTTAAGGAGTGGCTTGGTAGAGAGCTGGAGGCTATCTACTTGTGGGCGGAGTTAGTTACTAGGTTCCCCAATATATACGCGGAGAGCTATCGATTCGAGAGCATTAAGAGGACAACAGCAGCCAGGAGAGCAGATAAGACGGCCTAGCAGGGAGGCTGTCGGCCGGCAGGGCGGGACAGTCTCTGTCAGCTACAGACCCCCCCCCCTCTCTATCCAGCTATAGGCAGACACTTTGTGAGTTGAACATTAAGGTGACTTGGTCATGTTTTACAAGTGTTGTGTGATGATCAGGGGCAGTCAGTTGTAGTGTTCTAAGATTCTTGGAGGATGACTCACTTTACATATATATATCTTGAACATTGCTTAAATTATGATACTTAGTATGTGAAATATAATTGAATTTATTATTTACATTGCCTTTAACTGTGTCCCCCTAGAGTTGAGTTGAGGTGAGAAAGCCTCTGGGATTACTGGTTCCATGATTTTACTGAGTACATGATAAAGATGGGACATACTAATATTGACCTTGATAACATCTTTTGAGAATTTTGTGATACAGACAAGTTCCATTCCTTGTCTTGTATGTAATGATCATGAATGGATGGTGGCAGCATTTCGTCTTCTACTATCTACTCTTCTACTATCTACTCTTCTGCTTCTACCTATCTACACCTCTCCCTCCACCCCTCTCTAAACTCTCACTTTCAACTAATGACCCTCCTCGCTCCTCCCACCTCCCTACCTCTCACCCCAAACCCTCACTAATTACTTCACTATTCATTTCTTTCCTTTCGTTTTCTCTTATACGTTTGTGGCAGTGAAATGTATTCTAGAGTTCTCTCTAGAGTTTTCGGGTAGCTGATCCAGTTACGGCACCTTGTAGTCGTAGCACCTAGGTAGTCAAATACCTAGGTTACAAGGTGTTGAACAAGAGAGGTTGCCTTAGGAACCCTGGGAGTGCTCTAGAATAGTTAGCTAACTTGGGGCGGGATAACGGACTAGAGAGAGCTGTTTCCCCCGGCCTCGTTAGTTAACTGGGGGGTGGAATAATGGACAATATAGAGCTATTTCCCCCACCCCCCGTTACAATGATGCAAGCGGTGTTGAACAATGTTGTAGGTAGATGGTGTTCTTTTAACATTGTTCAGTCCCACGTGTCTTTTGCCGGTCAGGCGCTATCAGGGAGATCTTGACAGGTGTTTAATATTCATGATTTAGCGTTTTTTTCAGGTTAGGAGATAGTGATTCTCTGGTGTTGTGTTTAGTGATTTTGTGAGTTTTGTGAAGTTCAGGTAATGTTCACCAGAACTTGCGTGTGTTGTGTTTTATGTTAGTGATAATATTTGGTGATTTGGGAACTTAGTGGTTGGTGGTAGTGGAGCTCAGCTGAGTGTGACAGGTGACCTCGCATGTCCCAGAGGGACACCCAACCACCGCTGGTCTCCAGGTCAGTTGGGGAGTGGCAGGTGTAGTTATTAAATAGATTAAGTGGTGGTTCTGCTCAAATTATTGCGATCGACTGTTTTACTCCATTTGAACGCAATAACCCGAGGTGTACTGGTATTGTACAGCATGCTAGGGGGAGGCTTAGTATGTCAGTAGACTTCACGTTGGGGACGCTCGACGTTAGATAGTCTGGTCACAGGGGTGACAAAAGTTTGGAGTTGTGGACCCGCGGAGAAGCGAGGGAAACACTCTGGGTCACGTAGGTGGCTGTAGGTTAAGGGTGGGAGTAACGGTTAATTAAGTACTTAAGATTAGGAACGGTACAGTTAAGTTAGGCTAGTGTTTTGTCTCTATTAGTATTGATATTTTTTTGTGGAGATTGGTTTAGGTGACAAGTTAAAAGTAGTGACGACCTTATTCTCTCTACTCTAACTTTACTCTAGTACTGTTTTATGTTTCACCAAGTCAATTTCATTCAGTGTTAATTGGATTATTAAAATTTAAGTGTAGTCGTTGCCAGGAGAAGAGCATTATGACTGGACTGTGTGAACCCTATACAAACTACAGGGTCACACAACAGGTGGGAACACGGGTATTGTCGCCTTTCTGTTCATTCACAGGTTGGAGCCAGGAGAGGCGCGGCGCACATACAGAAGAGGGAGACGGCTTCTGTGTACCACACTCATGGCAGCTCCTCACTACCACCTCGACGACCAGCCCACTACCTGGAGGTCATGGCTCCACCACCACCACCACCCCGGGGGACCCCAAGATGCAGCCCTCTCGGTCGGTCAACATTGGTCCACCCAGTGGACCCCAGGACGGACGGACCCCAGGACAGACGGAACCCCAGTGGACCCCAAGACGGATGGACCCCAGTGGACCCCCAAGACGGACGGACCCCCAGTGGACCCTAGGATGGACGGACCCCAGGACGGACGGACCCCCAGTGGATCCCATGTCGTTCGGCAGACGACCCAGTAAAGATGGAAGAGGAACAACGACTCCAGTCTGTCCCACCAACATCGGTCTACCCAGGATGGACGGACCCCAATGGACCCCAGGTCGCTTGTCAAAGACCCATGGGAGAAAGAAGAGAGAAGAAAGAAGAAAGAAGAGAGAAGAAAGAAGAGGAGAAGATAAGACCAAGCTGAGTGAGACACGATGCCTAGTGTCCCTTGCTGGTGTCAGCATCATTGCATGGAGCGTAATAGCAAGACAGGATCGTTTGCCTTAACTGGCCGCCCCTCCTGCAAGCATGTTGCTCTGTTGAGTGATTCTTCCTGTGTCGTGCGGACTTGATGTGGCTGTCGGAAGTGGCTCTCTGAAGGAGGCGTGCTGGAGCAACAGGGAGGAGAAGAGTAGGATGGGATTTCTACTGTGGACACTATATGAAGGTCTCGAACCTTGTAGTTCCTATAGCTGTGAAAACCCCAATATACGTCTCTCATGGTGACTGACGTAGGGCCAATTACAGATCAGCTGGGACAACCGAATTCCATGGTCCTGTGCGCAGTTCAAGTAGTAACGGATTTCTGGTTGACCAAGGGTTGTTGAGCGTTAACGACGGAGAAGCGACGGAGGCAGTTGTGTTGAAGAAATGTGGTACAGGACTATCTACAAGACCAAGCAGTGACGTCGCCCAGCCAGAGACAATGGACGTCTGTCTACATATTTTTTAGAGTAGGATGATGTATATTTGTTTAGCTAGGATATATTTTTTTTTTCGTTAATAAAGCTGTTGCACACAGCTAGCTTGCTTTAGCAGTGTTGCAAAAACTTTATTTCGGGGAGAAGGAGAGATGTAACACTGTAAAAGTGTTTGGTTTAGTTGTATTTAATACATACATAGAGTACATGAGTCACAGACAGGGATTTGAGAAGGCGCCAAGTTGTCGGTCGGAGTTTCACACCTTTAAGAGTTAATGACCACCAAGTGACCTGAGGTCAGATCATGTGAATTTCACCTTACTTCTACTAATCTTATAATTGGAGCCTGGTTGCCTTCAAACATGCCGACGTTTAAAGAGTGGCTTGGTAGAGAGCCGGAGGTTATGAACTTGTGGGCAGAGTTAGTTACTAGGTTCCCCAATATATACTCGGAGAGCTATCGATTCGAGAGCATTAAGAGAACAACAGCAGCCAGGAGAGCAGAGAAGACGGCCTAGCAGGGAGGCTGTCGGCCGGCAGGGCGGGACAGTCTCTGTCAGCTACAGACCCCCCCCCCTCTATCCAGCTATAGGCAGACACTTGGTGAGTTGAACATTAAGGTGACTTAATCGTGTGTTACAAGTGTTGTGTGATGATCAGGGGCAGTCAGTTGTAGTGTTCTCAAATTCTTGAAGGATGACTCACTTTACATATATATATCTTGAACATTGCTTAAATTATGATACCTATATTGTGAAATATAATTGAATTTATTATTTACATTGCCTTTAACTGTGTCCCCCTAGAGTTGAGTTGAGGTGAGAAAGCCTCTGGGATTACTGGTTCCATGATTTTACTGAGTACATGATAAAGATGGGACATACTAATATTGACCTTGATAACATCTTTTGAGAATTTTGTGATACAGACAAGTTCCATTCCTTGTCTTGTATGTAATGATCATGAATGGATGGTGGCAGCATTTCGTCTTCTATTATCTACTCTTCTACTATCTACTCTTCTGCTTCTACCTATCTACACCTCTCCCTCCACCCCTGTCTAAACTCTCACTTTCAACTAATGACCCTCCTCGCTCATCCCACCTCCCTACCTCTCACCCCAAACCCTCACTAATTACTTCACTATTCATTTCTTTCCTTTCGTTTTCTCTTATACGTTTGTGGCAGTGAAATGTATTCTAGAGTTCTCTCTAGAGTTTTCGGGTAGCTGATCCAGTTACGGCGCCTTGTAGTCGTAGCACCTAGGTAGTCAAATACCTAGGTTACAAGGTGTTGAACGAGAGAGGTTGCCTTAGGAACCCTGGGAGTGCTCAAGAATAGTTAGCTAACTGGGAACGGGATAACGGACTAGAGAGAGCTGTTTCCCCCGGCCTCGTTAGTTAACTGGGGGGTGGAATAATGGGCAAGATAGAGCTATTTCCCCCACCCCCCGTTACAATAGCAGCCTGGAGGAGCTGCAGAGGATCCTGGTAGTTAAGCCCGGAAGAACCTAAACATAACAGGGTAGTGAACTTCCAGAGGTGGAAGGGAAGTTCTGGTGGATTACTTTTAGGGAGTTGATAGTGTTTGGTTGTCATTAGTCTGCTAGACGCAGTGAGAGGTGAGTGGTTGTTTGCATTCTTATGTCAAGGAGTGTTTTATTCTGAAGTTTAGAGTTACAGTCGTAGGCTGGATTACCTACAGATGTATGTGTTCTAGGACTGATAGAGTGATCGATTGATCATTGTTGTGTATCAAGGAACATATATACTGATATATGTTATTGCATTCACATGCTGATTTTCTTTGTACACATTTATAGATTCATATATATATTCTCTTGCTGATGGTGCAACAGTGTATGTAGACTTGAGCTGCTTGAGGAGGTTGATAGTATCAGGTGGTGAATCAGAAGATAGGATACCACTTGGTAAACTGATAATAGAGTTCTGATGGTGTTGGAGAGCAACCTGATTGTAATAGTATAGAGTATAGGATTCATTATTATTATATGTGTATATGTATTGTGTATGTGCTCTGTCCAGTAAATGTATTCAAATTTGCTGGTATTTGACCTTGTCCTAGTGAGGCTTCCCATGAAATAGTACAGAAGGAGAGAGAAAGAACCAAGAACCACTGCTGTGGACAGGGTAGAAGGTAATACTAATAGGTCAAAAGGGATTGAGGAGATCATATCACCTAAGGGGAGAGTGGGGAGTCACAGCGGCTCGAGTAGGTGTGTGCACGTGACAACGAGGCTAAGTATTGGAGCCGCATCCCCTAAACGTGTGACGTTGAGCCCCTCTCTAAAAGCCAGAAGCGCCCAGGGTGATCTCCTGGTAAAGTATAAACACTCTACCGAGTTGTGGGTTGGGTTGTCCGAAGAGAAGGATCAACACGACAACACCACCGACCCAAACTATAATAGTTTGTTCTCATTGTCATGAATTGCCGCTGTGATTTTCCTATTGTTTCTGTGTTTTTTTTTATTTTTATTGTAGTTATGTATTTGTGCCTCTCCGTTTGGTTTCTGGGGCCTGTAGGCTTGTATTGTGTTGTGTTTCAATAGTTGGAATGTTGTGTGCGGGTTGGGTACTTTGTACTTGTACTTATGTGCTTATTGTTAGTTTTGTTGTCGGCCCTTCAGGCCGGTGTTTTGTGTATTTGATAATTTGTACTTTTGTGACTTTGTAATTTGTGCTTTTGTGATCTGTTTGTCTGTTCCCATTGTATTGTAATTGTATGTGTGCTTGCCTGTCACTTATATATAAACGACATGTATTGCACTGTTCTTTTTATACTATCTTGCATTATGTTTGGGTTTTGTTGTCAGCCCTTCAAGCCAGTATTTTCTTTGATTTTGTACTTTGTAATTTTGTAATTTGTGTTTGTGTTCCGTTTGTTTTGTTCTTGTATTTATACATATACACGCATGTAAAAATAAAAAATAAAAAAATATTCATGGAGTGTTATATCTGTGGAGTTTTACCACATAAATTATTTACATCCAAATTGTAGTTTTGTTTTTGCTGAGTTTATCTACTATATTTTGATGTTTAATTTTGTAAAAGGTAACTAATAAAATAATTATTACCAAAATAACACCAGAGATTAATGATAGGCTACCAACAACAATTGTGTATATAATTTCTCTGAGTACAGAGTTATTTACCATATAAACTACAACTCCAATTAAAATATATTGCCTTTTGTCACCACTGCAAAGTATTCTAGTAGCTAGAGGCCAACTTGCATTAAGGTAGGATGTTACCATTGACTAGTGTTGGATTAAATATTGATCAACCTAGTCTCATTTATATTAAAATAGCCTAGTGTTGTTCTAAATATTGAACACCCTACTCAGCATAAACAAAACGTTGTGGCAACCGCCAAAAACATTTCAATAGGGTTGTGAAAAAGACTAGTTGCGTGTGGTTCAACAGGCACATCACACAACAGGCACATCAACACAACAGACACAACTTTCATTTACTCCAGTCCTGACCCCCTTGCTCTAAATGCCACAGTAAATACTGAGCTAAATAAAGTCCATCTTTGGCTAACTGCCAACAAACTCACCCTTAACATTGACAAAACTTTCTATATTCTGTTTGGCAATAAATCCTCTAATCAAATAAATCTCAAAATAAACAATACCCAAATTTGTAACAAATTAGATGGCAAATTCCTTGGCATTCTCATTGACCACAAGCTGAATTTCCAGGGACACATTCTAAATATATCAAAAAAAGTTTCAAAAACTGTGGGCATTCTTTCTAAGATCAGATATTATGTACCACGCCCTGCCCTGGTGACTCTCTATTACTCCCTTATCTATCCATATCTCAACTATGGTATTTGTGCTTGGGGCTCTACTACCCAAAATCACTTACGTCCTCTAATTACTTAACACAAAGCTGCTATTAGGACAATATCCAACTCTGGACCCAGACATCACTCGGTACCCCTACTCAAATCTCTGAATATGTTAGACATTAAGTCACTGCACATTCTCTCATGTGTATTATACATATATAAAACGCTAAACTATAATGCCAATCCTGATCTCAAAAGCTTTATAGAAGGTTGTAACAGAACCCATGAGCACTACACCAGAAATAAATACAGTTTTGATAATCCTAGAGTACGACTTAATCAAATTAGAAATGCTCTACAAATCAAGGGGCCCAGAATGTGGAATGACCTTCCCAACCATGTTAAAGACTGTACCTCTCTCAACCAGTTTAAGATAAAAACGAAGCTATACCTAATAAATTCCCTGTAACCTACCTTACCCTTCTATTGTCAACCAATGTCTTTTTTTTTTTTTAAAGAACGCTGTTTGTCGACAAAATTGTATTTGTGCTGCTTTTTCAGCTATGTTTTCATTCTACTCTTTATTCTCAATTAGTATTAAGCTTGTCATTTAAGTTTTTCATGCCCGAAACGCTTTGCGTAATAGTGGCTTTAGGCATTGTATGTACTAGCTCTACCTATAAGTCAACCAATCTTTGTAAAAATTTCTTGTATGTATGTACCTTACCTTACCTAAAAACATGAGCAACCATTAACCCTAGAATGATAAAAGTTTTTATTTATATAATATGGTAAATGATGCATTTTCAAACACTAGTTACACATTAATATATTACAAAAATACTTTTTTCATGTTCAAATATTAAATTGATGTACATTACATATAAATTGTGATTTTTGTTCCATAGCTTTATGAAACATTCGTAAAACATATAGTTACTCGATGATTGGATTATAATTTTTGGGTTAGATTGCTAATATATTAACTTACATAATACTATTTGTTCCATTTTATATTATTATTATTTGCTCATGTTTATATATTAAATATATGTCTTTTGTAATGTAAAACTAGGAGTACATATAGCGAGTACAACTTAGTGAGCAATGCTAGGTGAATACAAGTAGGTAAGTACAACTTAGTGAACACTGCTAGGTGAATACAAGTAGGTGAGTACAACTTAGTGAGCACTGCTAGGTACCTGCTTGATGGGGTTCTGGGAGTTCTTCTACTCCCCACACCCTAACAGTTTAAACCCAAACAAACACCTCTATCCACTTCTTCCAACGAGTTCGCAACAGCAACAACCCCAGCTCTTGATAGATGCACCCCATCACGAGCATACATTGGCCTGTGGCCAATGTACACACATTCTGTACAATGTACAGAATCGTCTTCCTCTGAAGACACGGATGCTCCACGGTGCTTACAATGAGTTTCTCTTCGTCTTGGCCCACAATGAATCCTCTGATTCTTTCGGCGAATCTACCCCAACCACAGGCCAGCCAAATCACAGTCCCATTGAGTGCACCGTCGTGGGGGCCTTCAGCCACAATCCAGCCTGTAGCTGGCAGGTTCCGATCAGCTCCGCTGTGTAGGCCACTCCACGACCGATACTAGGGTGGCGAGCCCTAGGCAGGAGCCTCGTGTGATTCCACAGATCACTCTCCTCACCACAGTGGCTAGTCTCTTTCACCAGCCAGCCCCCAGATACGACGATTCCTGGTACTGCCACGTCACAGGCAGGCTAACACACTCAACAGTGTTCGTCCGGGGGTGACTCACAACTTCTGCAGCAAACACTTGGAGAGACTATGGCTGCCTTGGGTAGACTGCCCCATTGTCGAATACAGCAGTCCCAGGTCGACTCTGTAATCAGACACGTCATTAGTGTTGGGGACACTCTAGGGCACCTCACTTACAGGCTTAGACACAAACGTCCACCTATCCACTCCATAGATGGCGTTGCTGTCTAAGCGCCACTTCACCAGAGGTCAGCAGCGGCTACGTTACGAGCTGATTAAGACGGGAAACCAGCCCCTGTGGCCGGTATATCCCGTCCTCACTAGATGGCGTCGTCCATTTGGAGGGGGGGTTTTGGGAGCTGACTCACAGATGGCGTTGTTGTCACAGCTCCGTGCTACAATGCTGGGCTCGGGTCTGTAACACACAGTTACTCAACCAATATGAAAAAATCACAGAAACCCTAGAAGAAAAGCAAAATGCAGATGTTGTATACACAGACTTTGCAAAGACGTTCGACAAATGTGACCATGGGGTGATAGCTCACAAAATGAGGTCAATGGGAATAACTGAAAAAGTAGGACGCTGGATACTCAGTTTCCTGTCGAACAGAACACAAAGAGTAAACGTCAATCAAATAAAATCGAGTCGAAGTGATGTTAAAAGCTCTGTACCTTAAGGTACAGTCCTTGCACCGCTACTGTTCCTTATTCTCATATCTGATATAGACAAAAATTCACGTCACAGTTTCGTCTCGTCCTTTGCAGATGACACAAAAATCAGCATGAAAATTACCTCTGCTGAAGACATTGAAAAACTACGAGCAGATGTCAACAAAGTTTTCAATTGGGCAGCAGAAAATAACATGATGTTTAACAGTGATAAATTTCAGGAACTCAAGTACAACAAAAATGAGTATCTGAAACATAATACAGGGAACAAAACACAATCGAATCTTCCCATAGTAGAAAAACAGCATGTCAAGGATTTGGGAATAATGATGTCAGACGATCTAACGTTTAGGGAGCATAACCAAGCAAATATCGCGTCTGCCAGAAAAATGATCAGATGGATTACAAGAACTTTCAAATCCTGGGATCCCATCACAATGGCTGTACTCTTCAAGTCACTTGTGTTGTCCCGTCTCGAGTACTGCTCTGTACTCACTTCCCTCTTCAGAGCAGGAGAGATTGCTGAAATAGAGGGAATACAGAGAACATAAACGGCATGCATATATGAGATAAAACACCTATATTATTAGGATCGTCTCAAAGCTCTCCAAATGTACTCTCTAGAAAGGAGACAAGAGAGATACCAAATAATAAACACATGGAAAATCCTGGAGGGTCAGGTCCCAAATCTACACAGTAAAATAACAACGTACTGGAGTGAACGATATGGAAGAAATGCAAGATTGAACTAGTGAAGAGCAGAGGTGCCATAGGCACAATCAGAGAACACTGTATAAACATCAGAGGTCCGCAGTTGTTCAACGTCCTCCCAGCGACTTTAAGAAATATTGACGGAACAACCGTGGACATCTTCAAGGGAAAACTGGACGGTTTTCTAAGAGAAGTTCCTGATCAGCCGGGCTGTGGTGGGTATGTGGCCCTGCGGGCTGCTCCAAGCAACAGCCTGGTGGACCAAACTCTCACAAGTCGAGCATGGCCTCGGGCCGGGCTTGGGGAGTAGAAGAACTCCCAGAACCCTATCAACCAGGTATCAACCAGGACATTTATACTTACATGTCATTTATATTATAGGTTCGTGCCAGAGGTTATATATATATAAATATACAATTTAATAGTGTAAGGCTGTGTGCCTAGAGTTACCTCGTTATTATGAATATTGCTAAAGTGAACTATATTTACTGGAGTTATTAAATAATATATTCATATGTCTAGTGGTTAACTGAGATTATGCTGTGATATACTGTGAATACGAGGGAGTAATAGACGCCTCACGCCAATAGTGTGAGTATAGTGAGGAAGTGAGCAGTGTGAGGAACAGTGAGGAGTGTGAGTGGGCGTGGCATCTCGTGAGTTGCCAAACGTTTGATAACACTGCATGTGGAGCGTGGGAACGCCCGTCAACTGGGAGTTATGCCATTTCCCGGAGTGTTCCAGAAATGTGAAGAGGCGGAGAGAAGGCTGCTCATTTATTCCTTTGTCATGTTGTTGATGCAGAGTTACGATTCTTTGATCTTTTAAAATTAAACTACAAAACCACCGCCGTGTTTGTGTCAACCCTCCATTACCTTGTTGGTATTGAGACTATCTAAGAGCGTGAGATTTAAACATATACTTACCTGTTACTATCACGGCCTGTGTCTTACTGATGTTATCAGTAGTGATACGTTTTGTTGTCTTAGAGAGCTATCGAGAATTTGGGGTGAAGGTCCTTAAAATGTTGTCTAGGGAGTATAAGGAGTAAGGAAAGCAGCCTAGTACACAAGTCACAAATTTATACGTTCAAGTCACACAGGAATACATTTAACAAGGCGTTTTCCTCACAACATAAGATCACTATGTATTATAAACTCAAGTGGCTCTGACCACCCCATGGCTCACTGTCCCATACCTGGTATCGTGCACCCAGCCACCACCGCTATCATCCAATGACACATATTTTAGCGTCTAGGAAACCTGGACTCTTATAAAACCTCTCCAACTTCTGTAATATTACTCTACCCAATCTTGCAACCCTGGTTATATACAAGGATAGGCTTATCTGACTGTACGGCCGGAGAAAACCCCTCAAATAGCAGGATCGGTCGGCAGCGATACACCTCCCCCTCCAGTCAAGATGGCGTCTCTCTCTCTTTCATCATCGCCCCTTAATACTATATTCCTTACATGTGCTATCAAACACATTAATGATTTTATTTACTATATTCCCCATGCATACTTTTTGATAGAGTCCATTTTTCCCTTACATAGTTAGGCTATTCCAGTTCACATTATTTCTGATGATCTCCAGCTGAGAAGGCACTACTTTACTGGGCGGAGTAATAATGATGACTCGCAGCCTCTCTGATCTCAGCTGGGGATTTATTCTAATAAACACTCTCGACTGTGTCCACCAACACTTTACAACCGAAACCAACCTCCACAGGAGGTAAGGTTCGTAACGCCCCCTCCTAAGGTATTGGGAAAAAAAAAGAGAAATTCTTAAAGAAATTTCACTTTTTTCACATAAAATTAACACCTCAAACAGATTTCATAGTAATTGTAAAGAAACAGTAAATGATATATAATAAACACTAGATACACAATAATATAAACATCTCTGAGCAATAGTACAACCCTAAGTCACCCCAGGTTTTGGCAATCTAGAAAGTGCATCTGCTACTACATATAATCTTCCTGGAATATGTTTGATGACCAGATTGTACTCTTGCAACAATAAAGACCACCTTAATATTCTCTGGTTGGAATTCTTCATGCTAGCAATAAATGTTAAAGGGTTGTGTTCAGTAAACACTTCAACAGTATTGGCTGATAAATAAATGTCAAAATTTTTAACAGCTAGTAATAATGATAAAGCCTCCTTCTCCACTGTGGAGTAATTCTGTTGACATTTAGTAATTTTTTTAGAATAGTAATGTATTGGATGATTAATACCCTCATCATCTTCTTGCATTAGCACAGAACCAGCACCCCAGTCCGAAGCATCTATATATAGTTTGAATGGCTTAGAGTAGTCAGGAGTAGCTAACACTAGACCAGATGATAACATTCCTTTTAATTTACTAAATGCATCCTGACATTCCTGAGACCATCTGAACTTTACATTTTTACATAGCAAGTTTGTCAAAGGAGCTGCAATTGCTGCAAAATTTTTACGGAACTTCCTATAATAAGCACACATTCCTAGATATCTTTGCACCTCCTTCTTGCTAGTCAACACTGGATACTCTGATATATCATTTATTTTATTTTTCAGTGGTAACACCTTCCCGTTTCCCACTTCATATCCTAAGTAAGAAATACTAGCTCTAGCAAAAGTACATTTATGTAAGTTTACCGTTAAATTAGCCTCCTTTAAGCATTTTAATAGTTTAGCCTAACCTTTCATATGGTCCTCCCAATTATTGTGAAAAATTACAATATCATCCAAGTAAGCTCTACATTGTGGTATGTCTTTTAACACTAAGTTCATAAGACGCTGGAAAGTTGCTGGGGCATTTTTCAGCCCAAAAGGCATTACAATGAATTCATACAACCCATCTGCAGTTATAAATGCACTCATCTCCCGAGCTCTTGGTGTTAAAGGAATTTGCCAGTACCCTTTTGACAAATCTAGTTTGGTTACAAACTTGGCTTTACCAACACTGTCAATACAACATCTAATCTAGGTATTGGAAAGTTATCATCAACAGTCATTACATTTAGCTTACGGTAGTCAAAGACCAACCTGTGAGTTCCATCCTTCTTTTTGGAACCAAAATACAAGGACTACTCCAACTGCTGCTGCTAGGTCTCACCAATCCATATTGAAGCATGTAGTCGACTTCTTTCCGGATGAGATTTAACTTGGTAGGGTTGACTGCATATGGGTGTGACTTGACTGGTTGGTTGTCGGTCACCTTGATGTCGTGGTGAATAACTGTAGTCTGGGTGGGAATATCGCCAAAGATGTCTGCATGAGAAGTCAGCAACTGCTCCAAGTCCTGTTTCTGCTCTGATGACAAATGTTCCACCATTTTCTGGACATTAGCCAACCACTCCCCATTGCTAATATAAGGTACATGAGCAATAGTTACACTATTAAAATCACATTCCCCATTATTCTCATCTAAATGGGCTACACTAAGCACCTGGTTGGTATTGGTAGTTCCCTTCTGTGTTAGTTTCATCCTATTCACATGCACTATTATTTCCTTTCTCTTGAGATCAGGTGTTTGGATTACATAATTGGTGGGACTGAGTTTCTTTATCACTGTATAAGGACCTTGGAACCTATGCAACAATGTTGGTCCCTGTCGTGCCATTAGTACCACCACTTTATCACCTGCCTCAAAATGTCGTTGCTTTGTCTTTTTATCGTAATGTGCCTTCATTTTTCCTTGAGCTTCTTTAAGATGAATTAAGGCTTTAGCCCTGTTTTTATTAAACTTATCTTGTAAGTCATGAATATAGTTTACCTGCACAACACTCTTTGGATTTCCGACCAACTTATCTCTTAAGATGGTTAGTGGACTTCTCACCTCATGGCCAAAAACTAATGAGTTGGGTGAACACCCCAGGGACTCTTGATAAGTATCCCTCAGTCCCATGAGCATCAGTGGAAGACCATCATCTCAGTCTCTGCCAGTTTCCATGCAACTGGTTCTCAGCATTTGCTTAAGGGTTTGGTGCATCCTTTCCAAAGCACCTTGGCTCTCCGGATGGTAAGTAGTGGATGTCTTATGGAGGATGCCAAACTCCTCACAAAACTGCTGAAAACCTTTGGAAGTGAAATTTGCCCCATTATCTGTCTGTATTACTTTTGGTAAACCAAAAAATAGTACAAAATTTCATTATGTGCCTTATTACCACTTTCGTTGTAGCATTTCTCACAGGGAATGCCTCAGGAAAGCGTGTAGTCTGACACATCATGGAGATGATATCCATATTACCACTCTTGGTTCTAGGCAATGGGCCTACTACATCAACAATAATATGGGTAAAAGGTTCCTCGGCCACCACAATTGGCTGTAAAGGAGCTTTTGGTATTTCCTGGTTTGGTTTGCCAGTTTTTATACATACTGGACATTCATTACAATACTGGATGACATCTTTCTTTAATCCAGGCCAGGTAAAGTACTTGCTTATTTTATTATATGTTTTTACAATACCCTGATGACCGCCTATTGGTGAATCATGGGCTACACTTAGCACTTTTTCTCTATAACCCCTCGGTAGGACTACTTGATTAACTACCTCCCAAGTGTGTGACACAGGTGAGCTCCTAGGTCTCCACTTCCGCATCAACACCTCTTTAGTGTAGTAATAAGTCATAGCCTCCGATTCTGCTTCTAGTTCAGTTACTGCCTTATTATGCAAGTCAGTCAACGCAGGATCAGTTCATTGATGATGAATAAAATTTGATTTTGATCTCTAGTCTGAAGAGCCAGATATGGTAACTGGACTACACTCTCCACTACCCCTTTTCCTAGGTGGTTTGGTGGAGGTGCTCCCCATCCTGTTCCCATCTGCTTCTTTCAACTTGGCCATAAAAGTGTCACAAAGATCCACTTCACTATTTCATTTGTTAACCTCTAATTTTGTCTCCTGACTTACATTATTGGGAGTTTGTGATATATGAGACTCTGATTTTGGCTGGGTCACGGCACATGCTGGGTACATTACCTTGTCCTCAGGATCTGTCCATGCCCTAACCACCTCTGGATTAGTTAGCATTATTGGGTGGTCATCTCTTTTAACTCGATTACCAGCAAGATCATTCCCCACAATTAGATCAATGCCAGCAACTGGTAATTTAGGACTAACACTACTTAACCTTTGCCTTTAATAAAATCACAGTCTAGGTTTACTTCTTTCAAGTGTACAGTCTGGAAATCTCCAGTGATTCCCTGTATAATCATTATCTCCCCAGTCTCTGTAGACTGTATATATTGTAACACACTCTCTAATAATAAAGATTGGGATCCCTCAAAATTTTAACATCATGCCACCAACCATTTGCACACTGTAATTTTCAATTTGATATAAACTCTCCAAAATGATTTAGAGCAAGTGCTTTTTTCCCCCTTATTTTTGTTACACATTTGGTTTTCCTCCCATCACACACTGTGAGTGCCATGGGCCTCTTTTCTGGGTGAAGAAACCAACAACTCTTAACAACATGACCCTTCCTATGGTAGTAGGAACACTGTTTCAACTCTGGGTAAGGCTTATTACTAGTGATCCTCTTTGGGTTTCACATTACTCTCTTTACCACCTGGCACCTTTGAAAAAGTGTTTCCTTGACCTGCTGTTGGGTACATGTGGGACCCAAATCTGACTGGGAAGTTTACTGCTCGACCAGATCCTTGTCTATTTGACTGAATTTTATTTTTAAAAGTTACTTTATGCATCAACTCATATTCATCTGCTAATTTAGCCAACTCATAGATATCTCTGGGTAACTTCTCTGCCAAATACAAAGCCACATTATAAGGTATGCAAGATAAAAATTCTACTACTAGGAGTAAATTTTTAAGAGAGTCCAGATCCTTAATTTTCTCTGCATCTAACCATTTATTAAACATGTGATATTTCTCTTGTGCAAATTCTACCAAGGTTTGACTTGGGTCTCGTCTCAGTTGTCTAAACTTTTGCCTATAAGCCTCAGGAACAAGTTGATAAGCAGTAAGGATAGCTGCTTTTACCTTATCATAGTCAAAACTGTTACTCAAAGGCATAGCTGCAAATATTTTCTGTGCCTTTCCCACCAACTGACCTTGAAGAAGAGATACCCATTGTGTTTCAGGCCATTCCATACTCCGTGCTAACTTTTCAAAATGTATGAAGAATTGGTCTGGGTTAGACTCACAGAATAGAGGAAACGTGACATTTTTGTTAATCTTTAACTGCCCAGGTGTTCCTAAATCATCAACACCGGTATTTTCTGATCTAATTCCCAATTCTGCTAGCCTAATCTGTAACTCTAATTTTTTCTGAGCTTGCTCCACTTCTAACCTCTTCATAGCTAGTTCTTGAGCTTGCTCTGCCTCTCTCCTCTTCTGAGCTTGCTCTGCCTCTAGCCTCTTCTGAGCTTGCTCTGCCTCAAACTGCAACTTCTTTAGTTCCAATTCTGCCTGCCACTGCAACTGAGTCCCTACCTTTCCTGTAGATACAACATTTGCACCACTGGTGGACGGGGACTGCTCTAATATTTTCTGTGGGGGAATTTGCTCATCTACCCAGTGTATCATTATTTCTCTTAGCAGTTCCGTCTTCACCATTCCCATGTGCAATAATAGTCCATAGTGCTTGCCAACAGCCACTAGGATAGACTTTTTTGCCACTTTCAAACCCTCAACACTAGGGTTGTCGACAATTTATTGTGCTACCAAATCCATTTTTAGTGTGCTAAGATACAGCCGACTCCAACACAAATTTATAATTCTGCACCACCATTCTCTTTTTAGGCTGAGAATTTGTTTTGAAAACTGATAAGGACAGTGCTTAGTTTACTTGACTGCCCTGTCAACTGGTAAATTTTTTGCACTCGAGAACATGCACAGAAATTTCTTAAAACACTTTTCATAAAGATTAATAAAATGCACATAAATAAGTAATAAAGTACATATTCATATTATACCAATATTAAAAATATTCAAAATTTCTACATAAGTTAAAGTGAAAAAAATAAGCAACACAATTTTTATCAGGTTACAACTACAGGCTATCCACTTTTATTAGGCTTTCGCTCAGGCTGCTCAATATGTGAGGTGCTCTCAGACAGGCTACGCAATTGTATCACGGGCTGTGTCTTACTGATGTTATCAGTAGTGATACGATTTTGTTGTCATAGAGAGCTATCGAGAATTTGGTAGTGGTGGTCCTTAAAATTTTGTCTAGGGAGTATAAGGAGTAAGGAAAACAGCCAAGTACACAAGTCACAAATTTATACGTACAAGTCACACAGGAATACATTTAACAAGGCGTTTTCCTCACAACATAAGATCACTTCATATTATAAACTCAAGTGGCTCTGACCACCCCATGGCTCACTGTCCCAAACCTGGTATCGTCCACCCAGAGCAAACGCTATCATCCAATGACACATATTTTAGCCTCTAGGAAACCTGGACTCTTATAAAACCTCTCCAACTTCTGTAATATTACTCTACCCAATCTTGCAACCCTGGTTATATACAAGGACAGGCTTATCTGACTGTACGGCTGGAGAAAACCCCTCAAATATCAGGATCGGTCGGCAGCGATACACCTCCCCCTCCAGTCAAGATGGCGTCTCTCTCTTTTGCATCATCGCTCCTTAATACTCTATTCCTTACATGTGCTATCAAACACATTAATGATTTTATTCACTATATTCCCCATGCATATTTTTTGATAGAGTCCATTTTTCCCTTACATAGTTAAGCTATTCCAGTTCACATTATTTCTGATGATCTCCAGCTGAGAAGGCACTACTTTACTGGGCGGAGTAATAATGATGACTCGCGGCCTCTCTGATCTCAGCTGGGGATTTATTTTAGTAAACACTCTCCACTGTGTCCACCAACACTTTACAACCGAAACCAACCTCCACAGGAGGTAAGGTTCGTAACATTACCAAATTGATTAGTATTCCCTGGGGCCACTTCTATATTACTACTATTCCACTGTGGTGTTACTGGACATGGTAAACACTAGTTGGCAACCTATAGTGAGCGGTAGAGCCCTCTGTCGGGGCGGGCACATGATCAAGTGAAGTGATCGTGTTCTCACTCGTCTTTAGGCTACGAGGCCAGCCCACACAGACTGCGAGACTCTCCTGGTGACCAGTGGCACCGTGAGGATCGAGTGCAGACCTGTGGGGCTACAGTAAGTAACGTTTATCACTACTAATACTTGGTGGTGACTGGCTAGAGAGAGAGACACCCCGACATCCTACACACCATTACCCCCTCGTCCTACACACCACTACTCCCTCATCCTACACTCCACTATCCCCACCTCCTAAACTCCACTAACCCCTCCGCCTACACTCCACTACCCCTTTCTCCTACACTACACTACCCCCCTCCTCCTACACTCCACTACCCTATTCCTCCAACACTCCACTACCCCCTCCTCCTACACACCACTACCCCTTCCTCCTACACACCACTAACCCCTCCTCCTACACTCCACTATCCCCTCCTTCTACACTCCCCTACCCTCTCCTCCTACACTCCACTACCCCCTTCCTCCTACACACAACTACCCCCCCTCCTCCTACACACCACTATCCCCTCCTCCTACACTCCACTACCCCCTCCTCCCACAATCCACTACCCCTTCCTCCTACACACCACTACCCCCTCCTCCTACGCTCCAATACCTCCTCCTCCTACACTCCAATACTTGCTCCTCCTACATTCCACTACCCCCTCTTTCTACACTCCACTACCCCCTCTTCCTACACTCCACTACCCCCTCCTCCTACACTCCACTACCCCCTCCTCCTACACTCCACTACCCCCTCCTCCTACACTGTACTACCCCCTCCTCCGATACTCCACTACCCCCCTACTCCTACTCTCCACTACTCCCTCCTCCTACGCTCCACTACGACCTCCTCCTAAATGCCACTACCCCCTCCTCCTACACGCTACTACCCCCTCCTCCTACACTCCACTACCACCTCCTCCTACACTCCACTACTCCCTCTTTCTACACTCCATTACCACCTCCTATACTCCACTACCCCCCTTCTCATATACTACACTACCCGCCTCCTCCTATACTCCACTACCCCTTCCTTCTGGTTGATACCTGGTTGATGGGGTTCTGGGAGTTTTTCTACTCCCCAAGCCCGGCCCGAGGCCAGGCTCGACTTGTGAGAGTTTGGTCCACCAGGCTGTTGCTTGGAGCGGCCCGCAGGCCCACATACCCACCACAGCCCGGTTGGTCCGGCACTCCTTGGAGGAATAAATCTAGTTTCCTCTTGAAAATGTCCACGGTTGTTCCGGCAATATTTCTTATGCTTGCTGGGAGGACGTTGAACAACCGCGGACCTCTGATGTTTATACAGTGTTCTCAGATTGTGCCTATGGCACTTCTGCTCTTCATTGGTTCTATTCTACATTTTCTTCCATGTCGTTCACTCCAGTACGTTGTTATTTTACTGTGTAGATTTGGTACTTGGCCCTCCAGTATCTTCCAGGTGTATATTATTTGATATCTCTCTCGTCTTCTTTCTAGTGAGTACATTTGGAGGGCTTTGAGAAGATCCCAATAATTTAGATGCTTTATTGCATCTATGCGTGCCGTATATGTTCTCTGTATTCCCTCTATTTCAGCAATCTTTCCTGCTCTGAAGGGGGAAGTGAGGACTGAGCAGTACTCAAGACGGGACAACACAAGTGACTTGAAGAGTACAACCATTGTGATGGGATCCCTGGATTTGAAAGTTCTCGTAATCCATCCTATCATTTTTCTGGCTGTCGCAATATTTGCTTGGTTATGCTCCTTAAACGTTAGGTCGTCAGACATTATTATTCCCAAATCCTTTACATGCTGTTTTCCTACTATGGGTACATTTGATTGTGTTTTGTACTCTGTATTATGTTTAAGGTCCTCATTTTTACCGTACCTGAGTACCTGGAATTTCTCACTGTTAAACATCATGTTATTTTCTGATGCCCAGTCGAAAACTTTATTAATATCAGCTTGAAGTTTTTCAATGTCCTCAGCCGAGGTAATTTTCATACTGATTTTTGTGTCATCTGCAAAGGATGATACGAAGCTGTGACTTGTATTTTTGTCTATATCTGATATGAGAATAAGGAAAAGCAGCGGTGCAAGGACTGTACCCTGAGGTACAGAGCTTTTCACTGCACTTGGACTAGATTTTATATGGTTGACAGTTACTCGCTGAGTCCTGTTTGACAGAAAACTGAGTATCCAGCGTCCTACTTTACCGGTTATTCCCATTGACTTCATTTTGTGTGCTATCACGCCATGGTCACATTTATCGAAAGCCTTTGCGAAGTCCGTGTATATCACATCAGCATTCTGTTTCTCTTCTAATGCCTCAGTGACTTTGTCGTAGTGCTCAAGTAGCTGTGAGAGGCACGATCTTCCCGCTCGAAATCCATGTTGGCCTGGGTTGTGAAGGTCATTGGTCTCCATGAAATTGGTGACCTGACTCCTAATCACTCTCTCAAATACTTTTATGATGTGCGATGTTAGTGCAACTGGTCTATAATTTTTTGCCAATGCTTTGCTCCCTCCCTTGTGTAGAGGGGCTATGTCTGCTACTTTAAGTGCATCTGGTATCTCCCCCGTGTCCAAGCTCTTCCTCCACACTATACTGAGTGCCTGTGCTACCGGCACTTTGCATTTCTTTATAAATATTGAATTCCATGAGTCTGGACCTGGGGCCGAGTGCATGGGCATGTTTTCAATTTCTTTTTCAAAATTTAGTGCGCTCGTGTTTATATCAGTTATATTTACAGGGGTTTGAATATCCCGCATAAAGAAATTGTCTGGATCTTCCACCTTCATGTTGTTTATTGGAGTGCTAAACATGTCCTCATACTGTTTTTTTAGGATTTCACTAATTTCTTTGTCATCCTCCGTGTATGAACCTTCACTTGTACGAATAGGTCCAATACTGGCAGTGGTTTTTGCTTTTGATTTCGCATATGAGAAGAAATATTTTGGATTTTTCTTTATTTCCTGAATTGCTTTCTGTTCTAACTGCCTTTCTTCAGTTTCATATGAGTGTTTCAATTTCCGCTCGATTTCTTCAATCTCCCTATTTAAATTATTCCTTCTTTGACGGGAAATTCGTGTCTGCATAAGCAGTTCCGTTATTTTTTTCTTGCGTTTATAGTGTCGTCTGCGTTCTCTTTCTACGTTAGATCTCTTTCTGGCTTTCCTCAAAGGAACATGTTTCAGACAGACTTGATACGCTTCTGAAGTCAGTTTTTCTATTCCTTCTGTAGGACTTGTATTATTTAGAACAGTTCCCCATGGAATGTTTGTAAGTTCCCTGTTTATTATCTCCCAGTCTATCCTTTTATTATTAAAATTGAATTTACTGAATAGCCCCTCTCGCTTTATCAACGTTAGGGTCTATTCTGAGTATTGATGGTAGTTTGCACTCAATGAGTTTGTGATCCGAGTATGTGGTATCTGATATCGTAATGTCTCTGATAATGTCTTCATTGTTCGTAAAGACCAGATCTAGAATTTTTTCATTTCTCGTTGGCTCCGATATCTGCTGATTGAGTGAAAATTTGTCACAGAATCTAAGTAGTTCTCTAATCTGTGGCTGGTTAGGTCCTGATAGATTTCCTGGTATAATATTATTGTTTGCTATTTTCCACCTGAGACTAGGCAAGTTGAAGTCACCTAGGAAGATAATATCAGGTATCGGGTTCTCCAAATTATCAAGGCTATTCTCTATTTTGCTTATCTGTTCTGTGAATTCCTCAGCCGTTGCATCTGGCGGTTTGTATATTAGTATAATCACTAAATTTATTTTCTCTATTTTTAATCCCAGTACCTCTACCATCTCATTTGTAACGTTTAGGAGCTCCGAGCATACAAGGTCTTCCCTAATATACAGACCCACTCCTCCATGTGACCTAATTTTCCTTTCACACCTGTATAGGTTATATCCTGGAATCCAGATCTCACTGTCCAACAATTCCCCTGCATGGGTTTCTGTGAAAGCTCCAAATACTGCATTTGACTCCGTGAGGAGGCCATTTATGAACTGTACTTTGTTGTTTGTTCTTGTTTTCAGTCCTTGTATGTTGGCAAAGATGAATGAGGTTACTCTATTAGTGATAGTTTGAATGGGAGACTTTTTCGGCAAGTCCATTAATCGTGGACATAATGAGTTTGTTCTGACCAGTACTGATTGTTGTAGGGCAGTTTTCTGTCGTAGTTGTAGTTCTCTTTCGGTGGGTAATTGTATATGTAATTCTGGAATGCAAGTGGATCTGGCATCCAGTTCCATACACTGTCCATGCTGCTCCTTTTGAATTCTCTGCCGGTCTGGTATAAAAAAAATTATAGAGTTTCCTCCAAATTCATTATCCTGCTTGCCACTCTTTATGTAGCGTTCCGTGCCTTTCACGTGAAAGTGTGAGCAGCTAAGGTCATAGAATTTTCTGTCCTCCAGTGAGGTTTGGCACATGTCAGGATGGAAAAACCTACATATTGATCCAAATCGACACTCACCTTTCCTAAGCATATTTAAACATTTTTTGGGATGTTGGTAACTGCATTCTAATCCTTTCTTATTACCAGCATATCTATGTCTGCATATGCCCTTTGCATAAGTCTGTCCTTCTGTTCTGAATTGCTCTATCGAGAACCGTCGTGGTGTCTGTACCTATCGAGCTGTCAGTGCTGTCTGGTACACTTTCTAGTTTACTGTCATCTACATCCTGGCCTACTGAGTCAGAGTTTACAACTTCCTGAGTTTCAGCCTCAGTTTCATCCCTGACTATAGCCTCCGCCCCTTGTATATTAGAATTGTTGTTCCTTTCCCACTCCTTCTGGATGGCTGGTAGGCTTCCAATGAATGATGTTTTCCGATCATGCGTCATGTTATCTAAAAGTTTTTTTAGGATATTCCAAGCTGGCAAGTCATTTTTACACACCCAGAGCAAGTGGCCAGCTCTCAGTGCCGTAGTGTTACTCACTCCTGTACAAGCTGAATGGAATCTAGTCTTACAGATATAACATTCAATTCCCGTTACCTTCGTCTTTAAGAAGTTGTTACAGTGGCCACAAATTTGTTTATTTACTCCCATTTTGCCTTGTTTTGTTGTATATATCTATATATTTATAATATTATATGTATATTGTATATTTGTAACAATATATATTTATATGTTTAATATTATAATATTATATGTATATCGTATATTTGTAATATTATGTGTGTTATTTTGTTCAAACTTTATGGCAGGTACTTAGCGTAGGTAGCGACGCTGGTCCCCCGGTCAGTACAGGTGACCTCTTGTGGCCCAGGTTGATGTCACCAGTTTCCAGTTACCCGATTTATAACCACTGATGCCGCCTCTTGCCACTATTCTATATTTCTAGTGTTCTATATTTATAATATTCACTTCCAACTTATATGTTGTTGTGATACCCGTTCCACATCACTGTTCCACGAATCACCGTTCACTATTTTTTTGTTTTTTTTCCTAATACACGCATGTACACAAAGCCTCGTTCACTGGCTCACACGCGGTCTCCCGTTTATTCTCTATTTAACACAAAGTTCTATTGTTAATGACTATTTTCAATTTTCCAGCGGGTCACTATGCACTTTGTTATGCATAGTTCACTATGCACTTCAACACTCCACTACCACTCTTCTCCTACACTCCACTACTCTCTCCTCCTAAACACCACTACCCCACCTCCTACTCTCCTGTACCCCCTCCTCCTACACACCACAACCCCCTTCATCATACACTCCACTACCACCTCCTACACTCCACTACCCCCCTCCTCTTACACCCCACTTCTCCCTCCTCCTACACACCTCTACACCCTCTCCTACACACAAATACCCCCTCCTCCTACACTCCACTATCCCCTTCTACAATCCACTACCCCCTCCTCCTACACACCACTACCCCCCTCCTCCTATATTCCACTACCTCCTCCTCCTACACTCGACTCCCCCATCCTCCTACACACCACTACCCCTTCCTCCTACACACCACTGCACCCTCCTCCTACACACCACTTCCCCCTTCTCCTTCACACCACTACCTCCCTCCTCCTACTCTCCACTATCCCCCCTCCTCCTACTATCCACTACCCCCCCTCCTCGTACACTCAACTACTCCTTCCTCCTACACTCCACAACCTCCTCCTCCTACACTCCACTACCACCCTCCTTCAACACACCACTACCCCGTCCTCTTACACTCCACTACCACTCTTCTCCTATACTCTACTACCCCCTCCTCCTACACACCACTACCCCCACATACACACCACTACCCCCACCTCCTACACTCCTCTACCGCTACCTCCTACACACCACTAACCCCACTTCCTGCACATCACTACCCCCTCCTCCTACACACCACTTTCTTCTCCTCCTACACTCCACTACCACCCTCCTCCTACACTCCACTACCCCCTCCTCCTACATTTCACTTCCGCCTCCTCCTACACTCCACTACCCCATCCACCTACACTCCACTACCTCCACCTACACACCACTACCCGTTCCTCCTACACTCCACTACCCCCCTCCTCTTACACACTACTTCTCCCTCCTCCTACACTCCACAACCACCTCTTTCTACACTCCACTAGCCCCTCTTCCTACACTCTACTACCCCCTCCTCCAATACTCCACTACCCCTCTACTCCTACTCTCCACTACTCCCTCCTCCTACACTCCATTACCACCCTCCTCCCTCACTCCACTACTCTCTCCTCCTACACTCCAGTACCTCCAACTACACACCACTTCCTCCTCCTCCTCCTACACACCACTACCCCGTCCTCTTACACTCCACTACCAACCCCTCCTACACTCCAATTCCCTCTCCTCCTACACTCCACTACCCCCTCCTCCTACACACCACTACCTCCTCTTCCTACACACCACTACCCGCTCCTCCAATACTCCACTACCCCCCTCCTCCTATACTCCACTACCCGCCTCCTCCTATACTCCACTACCCCTTCCTCCTACACTCCACTACCACTCTTCTCCTACACTCCACTACTCTCTCCTCCTAGACACCACAACCCCCTTCATCCTACACACCACTACCACCTCTTCCTACACTCCACTACCCCCTCCTCTTACACCCCACTTCTCCCTCCTCCTACACACCACTACCCCTTCATCCTACTCTCCACTACCCCCTCCTCCTACAATCCACTACCCCCTCCTCTTACACTTCACTACACCCTCCTCCAACACTCCTCTACCCCCACCTACATACCACTACCCCCTCCTCCAACACTCCACTACCCTCTTCTCCTACACACCACTACCCCCACCTCATACACTCCTCTACTCCTTCCTCCTTCAAACCACTAACCCCTCCTCCTACACACCACTACCCCCTCCTAATACTCTCTATTACTTCCTCCTCCTACAATCCACTTCTCCCTCCTCCTACACTCCACTACCCTCCTCCTCCTACACTTCACTACTCCTTCCTCCTTCACTCCCCTACCTCCTTCTCCTATACCCCACTACCCCATTGTCCTACACTCCACTGCCTCCACCTGCACTCCACTACCCCATTCTTCTACACTTCACTACCCCCCTCCTCTTACAATCCACTAGCACCTCCTCCTACTCTCCACTACCTCCTCCTCCTACACTCCACTACCACCCTCCTCCTACACTCCACTACCCCCTCCTCCTACACACTAATACCACTCTTCTCCTACACTCCACTACCCACTCCTCCTCCTGCAATCCTCTACCCCCTCTTCCTACACTCCACTACTCCTTCCTCCTACACTCCACTACCTCCTCCTCCTACACACCACTTCTCCCTACTCTTACACTCCACTACCCCCTCATCCTACTCACCACTACCCCCCTCCTCCTACACACCACTACCCCGTCCATCTGCACTCCTTAACCCACTCCTCCTACACACCACTACACCCTCTCCTACACACCACTACCCCCTCCTCCTACACACCACTACCACCCTCCTCCTACACACCACTACCCCCCCACTCCTCCTACACTACACTGCCCTCTCCTACACACCACTATCTCCTCCTACACTCCTCAACCCACTCCTCCTACACACCACTACACCCTCTCCTACACACCACTACCCCTTCCTGCTACACACTACTACCACCCTCCTCCTTCACACCACTACCCCCTCCTGCACACAACTACTTCCTGCTCCTGCACTCCACTACCCCCACATACACACCACTACCCCCTCCTCCTACACACCACTGCCCCCCTCCTAATACACTTCATTACTTCCTCCTCCTACACTCCACTATCCCATCCTCCTACAATCCACTACCCAGGAAACAATTTAAGGTTGCCACAACGTATCTGGAAAGTGTTTGAAAGGATTGGAAACGTTGGTTTTCATGCATCAGATACGGTTTTTTGTTTGGAATTAAATAGGTTTCCAAAACTTATAACCAAAGCCTACGTATCTAACACTAATTTTAAACGTTGTGATGCCTTTTTTACCCTAATTTGAAACGTTGTGATGCCATTTGTACCCTAATTTAAAACTTTGTGACACCTTTTGTACCTAATTTGAAACTTTGTGACCCCTTTTATAAAGTGTTTCAAGTTAAAATGCTCAAATATAAATACAATAGGAAATGTAAAAATAAAAATATATATTTCTACATTTGGTAAAATAAAGCATCATAAAAAAGGTGGGTTCATCATTTTTATTCATTTACCATTTGCAATAGCGTAGTGTAGTGGCCTGGTGTAGTAGCGTGTGTAGTAGCCTGGTGTAGTGGCCTGGTGTAGTTGCCTGGTGTAGTGGTGTGTAGTAGCCTGGTGTAGTAGCCTGGTGTGGTGTACTAGCCTGGTGTAGTGGCCTGGTGTAGTTGCCTGGTGTAGTGGCCTGGTGTAGTAGCCTGGTGTAGTGGTGTGCAGTAGCCTGGTGTAGTGGTGTGGTGTAGTAGCCTGGTGTAGTGTCCTGGTGTAGTAGCCTGGTGTAGTGGCCTGGTGTAGTGGTGTGGTGTAGTAACCTGGTATAGTGGTGTGGTGAAGTAACCAGGTATAATGGTGTGTAGTAACCTGGTATAGTGGCATGGTGTAGCAGCCTGGTATAGTGGTGTGGTGTAGTAACCTGGTATAGTGGTGTTATGTAACCTGGTATAGTGGTGAGGTGTAGTACCCTGGTGTAGTGGTGTGGTGTAGTAGCCTGGTATAGTGGCATAGTGTAGTAGCCTGGTGTAGTGGAGTGCTGTAGTACCCTGGTACAGTGGTGTGGTGTAGTAGCCTGGTGTAGTGGTGTGGTGTAGTAGCCTGGTGTAGTGGTGTGGTGTAGTAGCCTGGAATAGTGGTGTGGTGTAGTACCCTGGTGTAGTGGCATCGTGTAGTACCCTGGTGTAGTGATGTGGTGTAGTAGCCTGGTGTAGTGGCATGGTGTAGTAACCTGGTATAGTGGTGTGGTGTAGTACCCTGGTGCAGTCGTGTGGTGTAGTAGCCTGGTGTAGTGGCATGGTGTAGTAGCCTGGTATAGTGGTGTGGTGTAGTAACCTGGTATAGTGGCATGGTGTAGTAGCCTGGTATAGTGGTATGGTGTAGTAGCCTGGTATAGTGGTATGGTGTAGTAGCCTGGTATAGTGGTATGGTGTAGTAGCCTGGTATAGTGGTGAGGTGTAGTAGCCTGGTATAGTGGTATGGTGTAGTAGCCTGGTATAGTGGCATGATGTAGTAGCCTGGTATAGTGGTGTGGTGTAGTACCCTGCTATAGTGGCGTGGTGTAGTAGCCTGATATAGTGGTGTGGTGTATTACCCTGGTATAGTGGTATGGTGTAGTACCCTGGTATAGTGGTGTGGTGTAGTAGCCTGGTGTAGTGGCATGGTGTAGTAGCCTGGTATAGTGGCATGGAGTAGTACCCTGGTATAGTGGTATGGTGTAGTACCCTGGTATAGTTGTATGGTGTAGTATCCTGGTATAGTGGTGTGGTGTAGCCTGGTATAGTGGTGTAGTGTAGTAGCCTGGTAAAGTGGTGTGATGTAGTACCCTGGTGTAGTGGCATGGTGAATTAACATGGTATAGTGGTGTGGAGTAGCCTGGTATAGTGGTGTGGTGTAGTAGCCTGGTAGGGTGGTGTGGTGTAGTACCCTGGTTTAGTGGTGTGGTGTAGTAGCCTGGTGTAGTGGGTCTGGTATAGTGGTGTGTAGTACCCTGGTGTAGTGGTGTGGTGTAGTAGCCTGATGTACTGGTGTGGTGTAGTACCCTGTAGTGGCGTGGTGTAGTAGCCTCGTGTAATGGTGTGGTGTACTACTTTGGTATAGTGGAGTGGTAAAGTACCCTGGTATAGTGGTGTGGTGTAGTACCCTGGTATAGTGGTATGATGTAGTACCCTGGTATAGTGGTGTGGTGTAATAGCCTGGTATAGTGGTGTGGTGTAGTACCTTGGTATAGTGGTATCTTGTAGCCTGATACAGTGGTGTGGTGTAGTAGCCTGGTATAGTAGCTTGGTGTAGAAACCTGGTATAGTGGTGTGGTGTAGTAACCTGGTATAGTGATAAGGTGTAGTACCCTGGTATAGTGGTGTGGTTTAGTACCCTGGTATAGTGGTGTGGTGTAGTACCCTGGTATAGTTGAATGGTGTAGAAGCCTGGTATAGTGCAGTGGTGTAGTAGCCTGGTAAAGTGGTGTGGTGAAACCTGGTATAGTGGTGTGGTGTAGTAGCCTGGTGTAGTGGTGTGGTGTAGTACCCTGGCGTAGTGGTGTGGTGTAGTAGCCTGGTATAGTGGTGTGGTGTAGTACCCTGGTTTAGTGGCATGGTTTAGTACCCTGGTGTAGTGGTGTATTGTAGTAGCCACGTGTAGTGGCATGGTGTAGTAGCCTGGTATAGTGTTGTGTAGTACCCTGGTGTAGTGGTGTGGTGTAGTAGCCTGGTGTAGCGGCCCTGGTAAAGTGGTGTGTAGTACCCTGGAGTAGTATTGTGGTGTAGTAGCCTGGTGTATTGGTGTGGTGTAGTAGCCTGGTGTAGTGGCGTGTTGTAGTAGCCTGGTATAGTGATGTGGTGTACTACCTTGGTATAGTGGTGTGGTAAAGTACCCTGGTATAGTGGTGTGGTGTAGTACCCTGGTATAGTGGTATGGTGTAGTACCCTGGTACAGTGGTATGGTGTAGTACGATGGTATAGTGGTATGGTGTAGCCTGGTACAGTGGTGTGGTGTAGTAGCCTGGTATAGTGGCATGGTGTAGTAGCCTGGTATAGTGGCATGGAGTAGTACCCTAATATAGTGATGTGGTGTACTACCTTGGTATAGTGGTGTGGTAAAGTACCCTGGTATAGTGGTGTGGTGTAGTACCCTGGTATAGTTGAATGGTGAAGTAGCCTGGTATAGTGGTGTGGTGTAACTTGGTATAATGGTGTCGTTTAGTACCCTGGAGTAGTGGTGTGGTGTAGCCTGGTATAGTGGTGTGGTGCAGTATCCTGGTATAGTGGCATGGTGTAGTAGCCTTGTGTAGTGGCGTGGTGTAGTGCCCTGGTATAGTGGTGTGGTGTAGTACCCTGGTGTAGTGGTGTTGTGTAGTACCTTCGTTTAGTGGTGTGGTGTAGTAGCCTGGTATTGTAGTGTAGTGTAGTACCATAGTGAAGTGGCGTATTGAAGTAGCATGGTATAGTGGTGGGGTGTAGTAGCCTGGTGTAGTGGCATGGTGTGGTACCCTGGTATAGTGGTGTGGTGTAATAACCTGGTATAGTGTAGCACCCTGGTATAGTGGTGTCGTGTAGTAGCCTGGTGTAGTGTAGTTACCTGGTGTCGTGTAGTATCCTGTTGTAGTGGCATGGTGTAGTAGCCTGTAATAGTAGTGTGGTGTAGTACCCTGGTGTAGTGGCATGGTTTAGTACCCTGGTGTAGTGTAGTGGCATGGTGTAGTAGCCTGGTATAGTGTTGTGGTGTAGTACCCTGGTGTAGTGTAGTAGCCTGGTGTAGTGGTGTAGTGTTTTAGCCTGGTATAGTGGTGTGGTGTAGTAGCCTGTTGTAGTGGTGTGGTGTAATACCCTGGTGTAGTGGCACAGTGAAGTAGCCTGATATAGTGGTGTGGTGTAGTACCCTGATGTAGTGTAGTACCCTGGTATAGTGGTGTGTAGTAGCCTGGTATAGTGGTGTGGTGTAGTAGCCTGGTGTACTAGTGTGTAGTAGCCTGGTATAGTGGTGTGGTGTAGTATCCTGGTATAGTGGTGTGGTGTAGTACCCTGGTATAGTGGTGTGGTGTAGTTGCCTGGTATAGTGGTGTGGTGTAGTAGCCTGGTATAGTGGTGTGTTGTAGTAGCCTAGTGTAGTGGTGTGGTGTGGTAGCCCGTTGTAATGGTGTGTAGTAGCCTGGTATAGTGGTGTGTAGTAGCCTGGTATAGTGGTGTGGTGTAGTAGGCTGGTGTAGTTGTGTGGTGTAGTAGCCTGGTATAGTGGTGTGGTGTAGTACCCTGGTATAGTGGTGTGGTGTAGTAACCTGGTATAGTGGTGTAGTGTAGTAGCCTGGTGTAGTGGCATGGTGTGGTACCCTGGTATAGTGGTGTGGTGTAGTAACCTGGTGTAGTGTAGTTACCTGGTGTAGTGGTGTGGTGTAGTACCCTTATATAGTGGTGAAGTACCCTGGTGTAGTGGTGTGGTGTAGTAGCCTGGTGTAGTGGTGTGTAGTAGCCTGGTGTAGTGGTGTGGTGTAGTAATGTGGTATAGTGGTGTGGTGTGGTGCCCTGGTGTAGTGGTTTGGTGTAGTACCTTGGTGTAGTGGTATGGTGTAGTAGCCTGGTGTAGTGGTGTGGTGTAGTACCCTGGTATAGTGGTATGGTGTAGTAACCTGGTATAGTGTAGTACCCTGGTATAGTGGTGTGATGTAGTAGCCTGGTGTAGTGTAGTAGCCTGGTGTAGTGTAGTAGCCTGGTGTAGTATAGTACCCTGGTGTGGTGTAGTACCCTGGTATAGTGGTGTGGTGTAGTGTGGTGGTGTGTAGTGGGGTGTAGCAGCAGCGACCATGTGTTCACAAGACAAGGCCTAATGGCAGACTGCAGGGGCCTCTTGGGATAGTGGCAGTGTTCGAAATCTCAAACTATTCCTCAACGTTATAGCATCTGAATTCAGAAATATTTCCATCAATTTTTACTTTTTAAACCCGTAATAATATTAATGCATTGAATGTCTTATTTCCTTGCTGCATATTTACGACATTTTTTTTATGTTTACAACATTTCGTTTCATAATTTGAAAACTTTCGCGAGTGTTCGACATGGTCACCCACCGTGTGGGTGACCACCCCACACGACCCTCCAATACCCCACACGACCCTCCACCACCCCACACGAACCCCCACCACCCCACATGACCCTCCAACACCCCACACGACCCTCCAACACCCCACACGACCCCCCACCACCCCACACGACCCTCCAACACCCCACACGACCCTCCAACACCCCAGACGACCCTCCAACACCTCACACGACCCTCCACCACCGCACACGACCTTCCAACACTCCACACGACCCTCCATAACCCCACACGACCCTCCACCACCCAACACGACTCTCCACCACCCCACACGACCCTCCAACACCCCACTCGACCCTCCAACACCCCAGACGACCCTCCAACACCTCACACGACCCTCCACCACCACACACGACCTTCCAACACCCCACACGACCCTCCATAACCCCACACGACCCTCCACCACCCCACACGACTCTCCACCACCCCACACGACCCTCCACCATCCCACACGACCCTCCAACACCCCACACGGCCCTCCACCACCCCACACGACCCTCCAACACCCCACACGGCCCTCCACCACCCCACACGACCCTTCACCACCCCACTCTACCCTCCACCACCCCACACTACCCTCCACCACCCTACAAGACCCTCTACCACCCCACACAAGCCTCCACCACCCCACACTACCCTCCACCACCCCGCACGACCCTCCACCACCCCGGACGACCCTCCACTACCCCGCACGACCCTCCACCACCCTGCACGACCCTCCACCACCCCGCACGACCCTCCACCACCACACACGACCCTCCACCACCCCACACTACATTTCCAGCAACTTTTACAATTTATATAAATTATTTTAGGGAATAATACATAAATTTTATATTTAAACATGATATTAGTGTTTAGCGGAATGCATAAGGAGTCAAATTGTGTTAAAAAGAGAGATTTTTAGAAAATTTGTTTTGTACAACTGCTTTTTCCTGATCATAGCATAACAAAATGTATTTTGAAGGTTTCATTCAGTCATTAAATATCATTCCCAATTTATTAGTGAATTTTACAAAAGACACCATATATTTTATACTTAAACATGTAAAAACTATTTGTAATACATTAGGAACAAAATAGTTGTAGAAAAAACATTTATTATCAAACCTATGTGTTTGGATTTTTGGATTAAAAGATTCTCAAAGGCTCTCCTGCACCATTCTCAATGCAAGTCATTCCTACACCTAGGGGAAGAGATATATTAACGTTTTCTATACGATTTGTGTTTGCTGGGTACACCACACCACTATACCAGGCTACTACACCCTCCTCCTACACACCATTACCCCTTCATCCTACACACCATAACCCCCTTCTCCTACACTCCACTATCCCCTCCTCCTACAATCCATTATACCTTCCCACACTCCACTACACCTTCCACCTACACTACACTACCTCCTCCTCCTGCTCTCCACTACCCCATCCTCCTACACTTCACTGCCTCCTATTACACGCCTCTACCCCCTCCTCCTACACTCCACTACCCCCTGCTAATACAATCCACTACCCCCTCCACCTACACACCATAACCCCCTTCTCCAACACTCCACTACCCCCTCCTCCTCCTCCTCCTGCAATCCACTATCCCCCCTCTTCCTACACTCCACTACTCCTTCCTCCTACACTCCACTCCCTCCTCCTCCTACATTCCACTACCCCATCCTCCTACACTCCTCTAATCCCTCCTCCTACACACCACTACCCCTTCCTCCTTCACACCACAACCCCCTTTTCCTACACTCCACTACCATCCTCCTCCTACACTCCACTACCCCCTCCACCAACACTCCACTACCCCGTCCTCCTACACTCCACTACCCCCTCCTCCTTCACTCCACTACTCTCTCCTACACTCCAATACCTCCAACTACACACCACTCCCCGCCTCCTCCTGCTCTCCACTACCCCCTCCTCCTTCACACCACAACCCCCTCCTCCTACACACCAATACACCCTCCTCCTACACTCCACTACCACTCTTCTCCTACACTCCACAACCCCCTCCTACACACTACTTCCCCCTCCTCCTACACTCCACTACCATCTCCTCCTACACTCCACTAACTCCTCCTACACACCACTTCCCACTCCTCCTTCACTCCACTACCCCCTCTTCCTACACTCCACTACCACCCTCCACCTACACTCTACTATCCCCTTCTCCAACACCCCACCCCCTCCTCTTAAACTCCACTACCCACTCCTCGTACACACCACTACCCTCCCCCTCCTCCTACACTCCACTACCCCCCTCCTCCTACTCTCCACTACCCACTCCTCCTACACTTCATTACCCCCTCCTACACTCCACTACCCCCACATACACACCACTACACCCTCCTCCTACACACCACTACTCTCTTCTCCTACACACCACTAACCCCACCTCCTACACTCCTCTATCCCTTCCTCCTACACACCACTACCCCCTCCTACTATGCTCCATTACCCCTCTTCCTTCTCTCCACTACCCCACTCCTACACTCCGCTACCCACTCCTACACACAACTAACCCCTCCTCCTAAAAAACACTACCCTCTCCTAATACAGTCCATTACTTCCTCCTCTTACACTCCACTATCCCCTCCTCCTATACACCACTTCTCCCTCCTCCTACACTCGACTACCCCCTCCTTCTACCCACCACTACCACCCTCCTCCTACAGACCACAACTACTCCTCCTTCACTCCACTACCACCCTCCTCCTACACTCCACTACCCTCTCCTCCTACTCTCCACTACCCTCTCTTCCTACACACCACTACCCTTTCCTCCTACACTCCACTACCCTCTCCTCCTACAATCTGCTACCCCCTCCTCCTTCACTCCACTACCCCCCTCCTCCTTCACTCCACTACCACCCTCCTCCTATACTCCACTACCCTCTCCTCCTACTCTCCACTACCCCCACCTCGTACACTCCTCTATCCCTTCCTCCTACATACCACTAACCCCTCTTCTTACTCGCCACTACCCCCCTCCTACACTTCGCTACCCCCTCCTACACACAACTACCCCCTCCTCCTACACAACACTACCCCCTCTTCCTTCACACCACTACCCCCTCCTCCTACCCACCACTATCCCCCTTTTCTTACACGCCACTACCCCCCTCCTACTACCCCCTCCTCCTACACACCACTACCCCCTCCTCCTACACTCCTCAACCCACTCCTCCAACACACCACTACACCCTCTCCTACCCCCTCCTCCTACACTCCACTACCCCCACCTCTTACACTCTTTTACCCCTTCCTCCTTCACACCACTAACCCCTCCTCCTACACTCTGCTACCCCCTCCTCCTACAATCCACTACCACTTCAATCCTCCTACCAATCCTCCTTATCCAATCCTCTACACTTCATAACCCCCTCCTCCTACACTCCTCTACCACAACCTACACACCAATACCCCCTCCTCCAACACTCCACTACCATCTCCTCCTACACTCCACTATCCCCACCTCATACACTCCTCTACCCCTTCCTCCTACACACCACTACCCCCTCCTAATACACTCCATTACTTCCTCCTCCAACACTCCACTATCCCCTCCTCCTACAATCCACTACCCCCTCCTCCTACACTCCACTACTCCTTCCTTCTACACTCCACTACCTCCTCCTCCTACACTCCACTTCCCCCTCCTCCTACAATCCTCTACCCCCTTCTTCTACACTCCACTGCCTCCTCCTACACTCCACTACCCCTTCCTCCTACACTCCACTACCATCTCCTCCTACACTCCTCCTACACATTACTACCCCCCTCTCCTATACACCACTACCCCCTCCTCCTACACTCCACTACCACTCCTCCTACACTCCACTACCACCTCCTACAATCCACTACCCCCTCCTCCTCCTACAATCCTCTACCCCCTTCACCTACACTCCACTGCCTCCTCCTATACACCACTACCCCCTCCTCCTACACTCCACTACCCCCTCCTCCTCCTACAATCCACTACCCTCTCCTCCTCCTACAATCCTCTACCCCCTTCTCCTACACTCCACTACTCTTTCCTCCTACACTCCACTACCTCCTCCTCCTACACTCCACTACCCCATTCTTCTACACTTCACTACCCCCCCCTCCTCCTTCACACCACTACTCTCTCCTCCTACACTCCACTACCCCCACCTACTCACTACCCTTCTCCTACTCTCCACTACCCCCTCCTCCTCCTACACTCCACTACCCCCTCCTCCTACACACTAATACTACTCTTCTCCTACACTCCACTACCCCTTCCTCCTTCACACCACTTCTCCCTCCTCCTACACTCCACTACCCTCTCGTCCTACACACCACTACCCCCTCCTCCTACACATTACTACCCCCCTCTCCTATACACCACTACCCCCTCCTCCTACACTCCACTACCACTCCTCCTACACTCCACTACCACCCTCCTTCTACACTCCACTATCCCCTCCTCCCACACCCCACCCCATTATCCAAGACTCCATGACCCCCTCCTTGTACACACCACTACCCCCTCTTCCTACCCACCACTACCCCCTCCTCCTACACTCCACTACCCTCACTTACACACCACTACCCCCTCATCCTACACTCCATTACCCCTTCTCCTTCACACCACTACCCCCACCTACACACACCTACTTCCTGCTCCTACACACCACTAACCCCTCCTCCTACACTCCATTACCCCCTAATACTAATATAACACTAATATAATATAACAGCTCCCCCTTACATCTGGGGTAATTTATGACAGAACAACTGACCACTATCCTACCTTCCTCATAACAAACTTGGACACATCACCACCAGAAACCAAGAAACTCTCATTCAGGCTACATAGTGAATCAGCTTTAGGCAATCTTTCTAATGCACTTCACAATATTAACTGGGAATCTGAATTTAATAATACACAGGATATAAACTCATCAACTAACCTCTTTCTCTCCAAAACTCTAAGCCTCTACAACACTCACTGTCCCCTCCTTACCAAACAAGTAACTGATAAAAGAAAAAATAACCTGTGGCTCACAAGTGGCATAATTAAATCAATCAACAAAACACATGAATATGAAAAGAAATTTAGGAGTGGCCTAGTTTCAAAGGAAGCAGTTAAAAGGTACTCATCAGTGCTTACCAGTATCATAAGAAAAGCAAAACTTTCATATTATGAGACTAGATTCAAAGAAGCAAAAGGCAACATGAAAAGCACATGGAATACCATCTGTAATATCCTAGGAACTAAACAACACTCCCACAACCAGATAACACTCTCTAAGGATGGCCTTACACCGTCATCTGACTTAGAAATGGCGAATGAATTTAATAGCTTCTTTTCGTCGATTGGTGCTAACCTTGCAAGTAAAATCCCACAAACTCAGACACATATCAACACATATCTCTCAGGCAGCTATCCAAACTCTCTTCTCCTTTCACCAGTCAGCCCGACAGATGTTGTGTCCATCATACACTCACTAAAAACCAAAGCTGTGAACATCAGTGAAATCCCATCCATTGTATAAAAGAGCACCTCCCATGCCTGCACCACCTATAGCTCTGCTGTTCAACAAATCCCTTGAGTGTCATACCTTCCCTGATATCCTTAAAAAAGCAAGAGTAACGCCAGTTCAAAAGGAGGTAATCCGGCAGACATAAACAACCATAGACCAATATCGAACCTACCCATACTATCAAAAATATTTGAAAAAATTATCTACAAACAGCTCTACTCCTATCTAGTAAAATTCGACATTCTTAGCCCCTGTCAGTTTGGCTTCCGCTCTCAAAAGAGTACTAGCGATGCAATTATTAGTCTCCTTGATATAATTTACTCAGCCCTTGACAAAAATGAGTTTCCGATTGGACTCTTCATTGACCTGAGAAAGGCCTTTGATACTGTTAATACCGATTACCTCCTATGTAAACTCCATCATTATGGAATCCGAGGCCATGCACTGGACTATATCCAATCCTATCTTAGTGATAGACACCAATGTGTAGCCATCAATAATATAACCTCTCCCATTCTACCAATAACCGTTGGAGTGCCACAGGGCAGCATCTTGGAACCTCTTCTATTTCTTATATACATCAATGATCTGCCTAATGTCTCTAACGTTCTGAAACCTATTTTGTTTGCTGATGATACTACCCTCATCTATTCCAACCCCAACCCACATACACTAAATGATGTTATTAATAAAGAACTAAAAAAAGTCCACTTATGGATGTCAACCAACAAACTAACACTTAACATAGAAAAGACCTACTACATCCTATTTGGAAGCAATTCTACAAATGCAATTCAGCTTCAGATAGACAATGTAAACATTAGCAATAAAAATGATGGAAAGTTTCTTGGTCTATTCCTAGACAAGAGACTCAACTTCAGTGCCCACATACAACACATAACTAAGAAAGTCTTTAAAACAGTTGGTATACTCTCCAAAATCAGATATTATGTACCTAACTCTGCTCTCATCTCTCTATATTATGCACTAATCTATCCCTATCTCAACTATGGTATCTGTGCATGGGGTTCAACTACTGCAAACCACCTCAAGTCCATCACCACCCAGCAAAAATCTGCTATCAGAATAATATCAAACTCTGCTTTCAGACAACACTCAGCCCCCTTGTTAAACTCCCTAAACATGCTAAACATAATCTTACTCCATAAAATCTCTTGTGTCAACTACATTTACAAAACCCTGTTCTTAAATGCAAATCCTGCTCTGAAACTCTTCCTGGACAGATGTAATAGGACCCATTATCACCACACCAGAAATAAATATCTCTTTGATATCCCCAGAGTTAAACTTAATCTGTGTAAACACTCTATGCAAATAAAGGGACCCAGTTTATGGAACTCACTCCCTATTGAATTGAAAAGCTGTCCAACTTTTACATCATTCAAAATCAATACTAAAAAGTACCTAATTTCATCTTCATAGTTTTTCACTTTTTGCCTTAAAATTGCTCTGTATCTATTGCTACCCAATTTGAACATCTTTACCATTGTGATCATTGCTGTCTTCTTATATGTGCTGCCATTCTGCTGTATGGTGTTTATTAATCTTGTTTATCTGTATCTATTGCTACCCAGTCTCCCACTCTTTATGTACCCAATCTTTACATTTTTACCATTGTGATCATTGCTGTCTTATATGTGCTGTCAATCTGTTGTATGGTGTCTATTAATCTTGTTTAAATTACTAATCAAGCTGTCAATGTAATCAGAGCTTTAATATAACAATGTGCTTTAATATACTTACTAAGCTCTCTTATCTAATTTTTCTCTTGCAATGTATCTTTATCATTTATCAATTCTGATAGAAATTACCTACTTAAAATTATCTATTAGATTAAGGACCTGCCAAAAAACGCTGTGCATACTAGTGGCTTTACAAGAGTGTAAATACTGTACTATCCAATGTATTCTCACAAACCCAATGTACCTTCTCGTATATATATAAATAAATAAATAAATAAGTGCGTAGGCGTCTGTATTCCATGCCCGACAAGCTACTGAGCGCTACTATAAAAACATATGTATCTTCACTTGAGCTATAAATATGTCTATTGTAATGTATTTAATATGTCCGTCCCTTACCACAGACCATTCCCTTGCAGATTTGGGCGAGACTAGTCGCCAGCGCCCCTTACTATTTATGCTATGATGCTGAAACTTGGACCAGATGAAACACTTTTCATATAGAACTTGCCAAAAAAGTTTGATTGAAATTGAACGAGTTTTCATTTTATGCATTTTTTTTTAAATGAAGCTCATATTTCTATCTTGCTTAAGACATATATAATATTTGTGTTTATTAACGAATTTACGTGAAATAAACATTGATGTGAGAGAGAGTTGCACTGTCGTTCAGTCTGTATGGGGTGGGATCTCCATAATTTTTAAAATACATGTATCTTCATTAGAACTTTAAATATGTCTATGGTAAAGTGTTTAAAGTGAAGCTTATATGTCTGCCTTTCTTGAGACATATAAAACATATATGTTTACTAACGAATTCACGTGAAATAAACATTGTTCTGAGAGAGAGTTGCTCGGTCGATCGATCTGTCCATGATCGGAGCTCGGCTATTATAAAAGTACATGTATCTTCGCTTTAAATTTAAAAATGCCCATGGTAAGAAATTTAGAAAGAAGCTTATATTTCTATCTTTCTTGTGACATATAAAACTCTTTTGTTTATTAAGGAATCTGCGTGAAATAGGCATGGTTCTGAGATGATTGCTGCGGTTTTCGAGCTCGACGAGCGATGAAAACTGCCCCTTTTATAAAACTACAAATATCTTCGGTTTTACCTAAAATATTTGTCTGGCAGAGGTTTCACAGATAGATCGCGTTTTTGTCTTTCTTCTGACTAATAAATAATTTTGGTTTAATAAGTCATCAAGATGTTTTCAACAATATTCTTTCGGCATTCGTCTTTTCCAACATGGGGACCCATTTGGAAACGCGATACTTGGGTTAACCCATCCCATAGTTGGGTCTGTTTCCATTATGGTTCGGAACATACCCATACTATAGTTGGTATAGTAGACACCATACCATCCTGTTTGCAGTAGTTTACCAAATAGACATTCCAACGTAACATTGTTTTCTGTTAGCGTTCCTACAAAACATTCTTTAAATATTGTTAAAGCACAAACTATGGTACATAATATTGATTGGTGAAGCACTGTTATTCAATGTAATAATTTACAGTGCTCATTATAATTTACTAAGAACAACTAATATTTCTCAAAACAAAACTACGAGCCTTCAATAGGATGTAGCTGATCTGTAATATTCTAAGAGCATGGACAATAGTAGGTAAATTTCACAACCCATGTGGGACCTGAAAACTACAATTTTCATTATAATTGAACCAATCACGACTATTCTGCTATCTACGTTGATGGACGGGTACTGTGAGACGTAAATTGGTACGTGAGGAAGAGTTTGGGCCTTGGAAAAAAAGGTAACTGGGAATATATCACATATGTACTAATTCACATTCAACATATTGACTTTAAGCATTAAGTCATATATGTGCTGTCTTCTGTGAGAACGGGTTGCACTCCTACACATCACTATCCCCTCCTCCTACACACCATAACCTCCTTCTCCTACACTCCACTACCCCGTCCTCCTACGCTCCATTACCCCCTCCTCCTACACTCCACTACACCCTCTTCCTGCACTCCACTACCCCCTCCTCCTACAATTCACTACCCCTTCCTTCTACACACCACTACCCCCTCCTCCTACACACCTTAACCTCCTTCTCCTACACACCACTACCCCCTCCTCCTACACACCACTACCGTGTAATAACCCTGCTTACCATTGTAATCGCTCAGAGCTCTGCACTCATCTCTCTGACCTCTGCCCTTCATCCAATACCCCAGCTTAACACTGTTACAGTCCAGTATGACCCCTCACTGGACTGCCACGAATATAAGAGGAATATTAAACGAGGAAGGTACATCAAGGACAAGGACAAGGGTTATTAAATTATAAAAAAATAATAATAATAAAAATTATTAAACACTGCCACCACCTTCCAAACATAAATGAATGTGTCTAAAATTATTGGGACCCTAGGAAGGATGAGGCTCAATAATCAGGGAACTCAAAGGGTACGTAAATGAATCTTAATGGATTAATACTGTAATCTTACTGAACTGAACGGGAGATTCTAGAGCGACTTTACTATTCATAAGATGGAGAACACAGGGGAACTTCTAGCACAGTAAATGAAAAATCACCAGACTGAATCACTCAGTCATTAGTCAAAGGGAATAGAGAACTAAACACAAATGAGTTACAATTATTTTATTATTTGAACCAGTATATTTAAATCAAGATTCAAACATAGCCTACTCTAAATAAAAGCCTATGAGGCAATGTAATGTAATACCAATGTTACCAAACTCAAAGTGCACATTTACCTTCAATACTGCAGCTTGCCAAAGGATGTTAATTGGCTGCCCGCAGGTCATTTGACCTGTACCTCAGTTGAGGCCCCGAGACACACAACACTTCTATATTAAAATGCTTACCAGTGGGACAGGCTCCACCCCCTAGTTCCTTGGCCCAAATTTACTCCGCCTATCACAAGCCTATGGCCAATGGATTTAAACATGACTAGGTGATCTAGAAACAGAGCAAATGGCATGGGCAGGCACTACCCTGCGAGGCCTAGCCTCCACGGGCCTACATGTCTTTAACCAATCCGGATCAGGCTTGACCATAAGGGTCAATTCCTCTTGACAGAAAAAGCCAAAACTGGGAAGACACCAACGACTTTCCTGAGGGACTGCCGGCTGGGCACCCACGTGTAACTTGAGATCACAAGTTTATTAGCCCTGGGGTACTATTTTCAATTCGTCACTGGACAGATGGACGGGGAGCAAGTGACTTCAAGCTATTTATGACCCCGAGGGTTAGACCGTGACAAAAGACAGGGATGACCCAAAGGGAGGGAAGGCAAGCGAGAGAAGGGAAGCGGAAGAGGAAGGAGAAGAGAAAGAGGGAAGGGGAAGGGACTGTGGTGTACATATACCATTACAACCCCCTCCTCCTACACACCACTACCCCCCTCCTCCAACACTCCACTACCCCCTACTCCTACACACGACTTCCCCTCCTCCTACACTCCACTACCCTCTCCTCCTACACACAACTACACCATCTCCTACTCTCCTGTACCCCCTCCTCCTCTACACCACTAACCCCTCCTCCTACACACCACTACCCCCTCTTCCTACTCTCCACTACCCCACTCCTACGCTTCGCTACCCCCCTCCTACACACAAGTACCCCCTCCTCCAACACAACACTACCCCCTCCTAATACACACCACGACACCCTCCTCCTACACTCCACTACTCTCTTCTCCTAAACTCCACTATCCCTTCCACTTACACACCATAACCCCTTTCTGCTACTCTCCACTACTGCCTCCACGTACAATCCACTACCCCCTTCTCCTACACACCACTACCCCTTCCTCCTACACACCACTTCCCCTTCCTCCTACAAAACACTGCTTCCTCCTCCTACACTTCACTACCCCCTCCTCATTCACACCACTACCCCTCCTCCTACACTCCACTACACCCTCCTCCTACCCACTACTATCCCCCTGTTCTTACACTTCACTACCCCCTCCTCCTTCACACCACTACCACCTCCTCCTACACTCCACTACCCCCACCTACTCACAACTACCCTCCTCCTAAACTCCACTACCCCCTCCTTCTACACATCACTACCCCCTCCTCCTACACACTAATACCACTCTTCTCCTACACTCCACTACCCCTTCCTCCTTCACACCAATTCTCCCTCCTCCTACACTCAACTACCCCCTCGTCCTACACACCACTACCCCCTCCTCCATCACTCCTCTACCCACTCCTCCTACACATTACTACCACTCTTCTCCTACACACCACTATCCCCTCCTCCTACACACCACTAAGACTCCTCCTACACTCCACTACCACCCTCCTCCTACACTCCACTATCCCCTTCTCCCACACCCCACCCCATCCTCCAAGACTCCAGGACCCCCTCCTTGTACACACCACTACCCCCTCCTCCTACTCACCACTACCCCCTCCTCCTACACTTTCCTACCCCCCTCCTACACTTTCCTAGCCCCCTCCCCCTACACTCCACTACCCTCACCTACACACCACTACCCCCTCCTCCTACACTCCATTACCCCCTCCTCCTACACACCACTACCCCCTCCTAATACACATCATTACTTCCTCCTCCTACACTCCACTACCCACTCCTCCTACAATCCACTACCCCCTCCTCCTACAATCCACTACCCCTCCTCTTCTCACACCACTACCCCTTCTCCTAAACTCCACTACCCCCCTCCTCCTACAATCCACTATACCCTCCTCCTACACTCCACTACTCATTCCTCCTATACTCATAAGAACATAAGAACAAAGGCAACTGCAGATGGCCTATTGTACCAAACGAGGCAGCTCCTATTTATAACCACCCAAGGCGATGTTGTGTGCCTTGACTTTAGCAAAGCTTTTGATACAGTGCCACATGAATGACTGATTAAAAAGATAAAGTCTCATGGTATTAGGGGTGCTATATTAAGCTGGATTAGGGCATGGCTATACCAAAGGAAACAGAGAGTTAGTATAAATGGAGTCAAGTCAGAGTGGGAAAATGTTGTAAGTGGGGTGCCTCAGGGCTCTTTCCTGCGACCTCTGTTGTTTATAATACATATAAATGATTTAGATTCAGGTTTGAGTAGCAACATTTGCAAATTTGCCGATGATACGAAAATCGGTAGGGAAATTAATTCGGAGGAGGACTCACTATCACTTCAAGTTGATCTAGATAGGGTTTTGAAATGGTCGAAGGATTGGCAGATGTAGTTTAATGCTGATAAATGTAAAGTTCTGAGGTTAGGTAATGATGATAGGGTTACAAGATACGAGCTAGACGGTGTTGAGATTGCGAAGTCGAATTGCGAAAGGAAACTGGGAGTTATGAATAGTAAGAATTTAAAACAAAAGGATCAATGCATAAATGTTCGTAATAAGGCAAATCGGACACTTCGATTTATTAATCGCAGCGTTAGTAACAAGACACCTGGTCAGGTGAAGTCACAGTGAGAGGTTGTGTTAACCGGAGCTCCTGAGTGTTGTTATATTATCATAGCAATATGGAAGTTGTAGTGAAGGACCTGGTGACTCTAGTGGGAGCCCTGAGGACAGAGTTGGACTCTCTGCGGGAGGAGGTGCGTCAGCTTAAAAAACAACGAGAAGTAACGAAGGAGGAGACCAGCAGTAAAGGGACCTCGTCTTGGAGAGTTGCGAAAGACAGGGGCCTTAAGAAGACTTTGATAAAGCCGCCTTCAAACGCCATAGCAACTTCAAATTCATTTGACGTTTTGGAGGACGAGTGCTGTGGAGAGACTGTGGATCGCGCAAAAGGGAAAGCAACGAAGAGAAAGGAAGCGCAGGCCCCTCAGAAAGTAAAGGAAGTACCTAAGCAAACATTAGTTGTGGGAGATTCCCAGATAAGGTATTTGGATAGAACGTTTTGTGCTAGAGATAGGGGGAACAGGTTAAGGGTTTGCTATCCCGGAGCTGGCATTGGTGATATTATAAACAACATGAATGATATTATGGCTGGTAATGGGAACAATCCCATTATTTGCATTAGCGTGGGAGGAAATGATGTTGGTCGAGTCAGGAGTGAGGAACTGATTCAGAGGTATAAAACAGCCATAGAGTTAGTTAGGAGCAAGGGAGGAATCCCGATCATATGTGGCATTCTTCCAAGAAAGGGAGTGGGAAATGAATGGATATCGAGGGCACTTGGTGTCAATTGCCGGCTGGAAAGATATTGCAAATCAAATGCAATATCTTTCATAGACAACTGGGAACACTTCTATGGAAGAAATGAAATGTATGCTCGTGATGGGGTGCATCTATCGAGAGCTGGGGTTGTTGCTGTTGCGAACTCGCTAGAAGAAGTGGTTAGAGGTGTTTGTTTGGGTTTAAACTGTTAGTAGATAGAGGTATGGGAATTGATTTGGAGGAAGGAGGTAATAAAAGTATGTGTTTGTGGGAGAAAGGAATTGGCAAAACGATCAGGGAAAGAGAAGGTCCGCAAAATAACAATTCACTTAGGGTATATTACACTAACAGTAGAAGTCTAAGAAATAAAATTAACGAATTAAATGCTCTTGTCTGCACAGAAAAAATAGATATTATTGCACTTACCGAAACGTGGATGAATGTAGAAAATAGAGAACTATTAGCTGAATATCAAATATATGGATTTAAACTATTTCACACAGATAGATATATTAGACGAGGAGGTGGAGTAGCCATATATGTTAGGGACAATTTGAAATGTAGTCTCAAAGAGGGAATCAAAACAGAGCCACACACAGAATCTATTTGGATTGAATTAAACGAAAAAGCTAATAATATTATAATAGGAGTAATATATAGGCCACCAAATTTAGACAGAATGGAAGCAAAGCATCTATGGGATGAAATATCTAGAGCATCTAGATCTAACAGTATTTATGTCATGGGTGACTTTAATTTTAGCGGAATAAACTGGTTGAACAAAACAGGGAATAGTGAAGCAGAAGATTTTCTAGAATTTATTGACGATTGCTTTCTTACGCAACACATTAAGGAACCAACACGGGAAAATAATATTTTAGATTTAGTGTTAACTAACAGGGAAACGCAAATTAATGACATCGAAATAGGGAGTGAGCTAGGGAGCAGTGATCACAAAGAAATCAGATTTAGCATAGAATGGAATAGACCAGTAGGAGAAAATTCTGTTAAAGTGCCAGATTTTCGAAAAGCTGATTTTAATAGCCTAAGAAATTTTTTGGGTCAAATTGATTGGAAAGGCTTGGGTATGGGGTGTGGGCCGGTCTTGGAGCGAGACATGAACCCAGCGATAGGTGACTTAAATGGGGATTTCGATGTGGATTCAATATATAACTTATTTAAGAATATTCTAAACAAAGCACAGGAACGTAGTATACCATACAAATTGAATAGATCGTATACTAATGACCCAAAGTGGATAACAAAGAATTTGAAGAACCTTATAGGTAAAAAGAGAGCTTGGTACAAAAGGATTAAAAATGGGGAGGTCACTTTAGAACAGGAATTCGTACAACTGGTTAGAAATGTTAAAAAAGAGATATGGAAAGCAAAAAGAAACTATGAAGTTCGCATAGCAGGGCAAGCAAAGACAAATCCTAAAGGGTTTTTTCAGTTATATCGTACTAAGACTAGGGAAAGGATAGGTCCATTAAAAACTGAGACAGGTCAAATAACAGATAGTGATGAAGAGATGAGTAGTATTTTTAATAAATATTTTGTATCTGTATTTACTAAAGAGGAACTTAACAATATGCCTTCAGCCGAACAAGTCTATGTGGGTGGGGACGAGGACAGGTTGACGAGTTTAGCAGTTACCAGGGAGGATGTTCTTAAACAAATAGTAAAACTCAAACCAAACAAATCCCCAGGGCCGGATGAAGTGTTTGCTAGGGTGCTTAAAGAATGCAAAGAGGAGCTTTGTGACCCACTGTCAACCATATTTAATAAATCAATAGAGTCAGGCAGAGTGCCAGAGTTTTGGAAAGTTGCTAATGTGATACCAGTTTTTAAGAAAGGAGATAGATCACTTGCGTCTAACTATCGACCAATTAGCCTAACGTCTATTGTGGGAAAGTTACTCGAATCTATAATAGCAAATAAAATTCGTCTTCATCTTGAGAAACATAAATTAATAATTGAGTCGCAACATGGTTTTATAAATGGCCGTTCATGTTTAACAAATTTGTTATCTTTTTATTCTAGCATTGTTGAGGCAGTTGATAGTGGTAAGGATTGCGATGTTGTATACCTTGACTTTAGCAAAGCTTTTGATACAGTGCCACATGAAAGACTGATTAAAAAAATAGAGTCTCATGGTATTGGGGGTGCTATATTAAGCTGGATTAGGGCATGGCTATACCAAAGGAAACAGAGAGTTAGTATAAATGGAATCAAGTCAGAGTGGGAAAATGTTGTAAGTGGAGTGCCTCAAGGCTCTGTCCTGGGACCTCTGTTGTTTATAATATATATAAATGATTTAGATTCAGGTTTGAGTAGCAACATTTGCAAATTTGCCGATGATACGAAAATCGGTAGGGAAATTAATTCGGAGGAGGACTCACTATCACTTCAAGTTGATCTAGATAGGGTTTTGAAATGGTCAAAGGATTGGCAGATGCAGTTTAATGCTGATAAATGTAAAGTTCTGAGGTTAGGTAATGATGATAGAGTTACAAGATACGAGCTAGATGGTGTTGTGATTGCGAAGTCGGATTGCGAAAGGGATCTGGGAGTTATGATTAGTAAGAATTTAAAACAAAAGGATCAATGCATAAATGTTCGTAATAAGGCAAATCGGACACTTGGATTTATTAATCGCAGCGTTAGTAACAAGACACCTGGTGTGGTTCTCAAGCTATATCTTGCTCTAGTTAGGCCCCATTTAGATTATGCAGTTCAGTTTTGGTCGCCATATTATAGAATGGATATAAATTCACTTGAACGTGTCCAGCGTAGGATGACTAAGTTAATTCCCCAAATTAGAAATCTTTCATATGAAGAAAGATTAACAAAGCTTAAGTTGCATTCACTGGAAAGGCGAAGAGTTAGGGGTGACATGATAGAGGTTTACAAGTGGATGAATGGACATAACAAAGGGGATATTAATAGGGTATTAAAAGTATCAACTCAAGACAGAACACGAAACAATGTGTATAAATTGGATAAGTTTAGATTTAGGAAAGACTTGGGTAAATACTGGTTCAGTAACAGGGTTGTTGATTTGTAGAACCAATTGCCGCGTAACATTGTGGAGGTGGGGTCCCTCGATTGTTTCAACCATGGGTTGGACAAGTATATGAGTGGGATTGGGTGGTTATAAGAACATAAGAACAAAGGCAACTGCAGAAGGCCTATTGGCCCATACAAGGCAGCTCCTATTTATAACAACCCAATCCCACTCATATACATGTCCAACCCATGCTTGAAACAATCGAGGGACATAAGAACAAAGGCAACTGCAGAAGGCCTATTGGCCCATACGAGGCAGCTCCTATTTTTAACCACCCAATCCCGCTCATATACTTGTCCAACCCGGGCTTGAAACAATCGAGGGACCCCACCTCCAGCACGTTACGCGGTAATCTTCATCCAGGGCCGGATGAAGTGTTTGCCAGGGTGCTTAAAGAATGCAAAGAGGAGCTTTCCGAGCCACTGTCTACAATATTTAATAAATCAATAGAGTCAGGCAGAGTGCCAGAGTCATGGAAGGTAGCTAATGTGCTACCAATTTTTAAGAAAGGAGATAGATCACTTGCGTCAAACTATCGGCCAATTAGCCTAACGTCTATTGTGGGAAAGTTACTTGAATCAATAATTGCAAATACAATTCGTCTCCATCTTGAAAAACATAAATTAATAAATGAGTCGCAACATGGTTTTACATACGACCGTTCATGTTTAACAAATTTGCCACCTTTTTATTCCAGCATAGTTGAGGCAGTTGATAGTGGTAAGGATTGTGATGTTGTGTACCTTGACTTTAGCAAAGCTTTTGATACAGTGCCACATGAAAGACTAATTAAAAAAAAAAAAAGCTCACGGTATTGGGGGTGCTATATTAACTTGGATTAGGGCATGGCTATTCCAAAGGAAACAGAGAGTTAGTATAAACGGGGTTAAGTCAGACTAAGATAATGTTGTTAGTGGAGTACCTCAGGGCTCTGTCCTGGGACCTCTGTTGTTTATAATATATATATAAATGATTTAGATTCAGGTTTGAGTAGCAACATTTGCAAATTTGCCGATGATACGAAAATCGGTAGGGAAATTAATTCGGAGGAGAACTCACTCTCACTTCAAGTTATAAGAACATAAGAACAAAGGCAACTGCAGAAGGCCTATTGGCCCATACGAGGCAGCTCCTATTTATAACCACCCAATCCCACTCATATACTTGTCCAACCCGCCCTTGAAACAATCGAGGGACCCCACCTCCAGCACGTTACGCGGTAATTGGTTCCACAAATCAACAACCCTGTTACTGAACCAGTATTTACCCAAGTCTTTCCTAAATCTAAACTTATCCAATTTATACCCATTGTTTCGTGTTCTGTCTTGTGTTGATACTTTTAATACCCTATTAATATCCTTTTTATGTCCATTCACCCACTTGTAAACCTCTGTCATGTCACCCCTAACTCTTCTCCTTTCCAGTGAATGCAACTTAAGCTTTGTTAATCTTTCTTCATATGAAAGATTTCTAATTTGGGGAATTAACTTAGTCATCCTATGCTGGACACGTTCAAGTGAATTTATATCTATTCTATAATATGGCGACCAAAACTGAACTGCATAATCTAAATGGGGCCTAACTAGAGCAAGATATAGCTTGAGAACCACACCAGGTGTCTTGTTACTAACGCTGCGATTAATAAATCCAAGTGTCCGATTTGCCTTATTAAGAACATAAGAACAAAGGCAAATGCAGAAGGCCTGTTGGCCCATACGAGGCAGCTCCTATTTATAACCACCCAATCCCACTCATATACATGTCCACCCCATGCTTGAAACAATCGAGGGACCCCACCTCCACAATGTTACGTGGCAATTGGTTCCACAAATCAACAACCCTGTTACTGAACCAGTATTTACCCAAGTCTTTCCTAAATCTAAACTTATCCAATTTATACCCATTGTTTCGTGTTCTGTCTTGTGTTGATACTTTTAATACCCTATTAATACCCCCTTTGTTATGTCCATTCACCCACTTGTAAACCTCTATCATGTCACCCCTAACTCTTCGCCTTTCCAGTGAATGCAACTTAAGCTTTGTTAATCTTTCTTCATATGAAAGATTTCTAATTTGGGGAATTAACTTAGTCATCCTACGCTGGACACGTTCAAGTGAATTTATATCCATTCTATAATATGGCGACCAAAACTGAACAGCATAATCTAAATGGGGCCTAACTAGAGCACGATATAGCTTGAGAACCACACCAGGTGTCTTGTTACTAACGCTGCGATTAATAAATCGAAGTGTCAGATTTGCCTTATTACGAACATTTATGCATTGATCCTTTTGTTTTAAATTCTTGCTAATCATAACTCCCAGATCACTTTCGCAATTCGACTTCGCAATCTCAACACCATCTAGCTCGTATCTTGTTACCCTATAATCATTACCTAACCTCAGAACTTTACATTTATCAGCATTAAACTGCATCTGCCCATCCTTCGACCATTTCAAAACCCTATCTAGATCAACTTGAAGTGGAAGTGAGTCCTCCTCCGAATTAATTTCCCTACCGATTTTCGTATCATCGGCAAATTTGCAAATGTTGCTACTCAAACCTGAATCTAAATCATTTATATATATTATAAACAACAGAGGTCCCAGGACAGAGCCTTGAGGCACTCCACTTACAACATTTTCCCACTCTGACTTGATTCCATTTATACTAACTCTCTGTTTCCTTTAGTATAGCAGTGCCCTAATCCAGCTTAATATAGCACCCCCAATACCATGAGACTCTATCTTTTTAATCAGTCTATCATGTGGCACTGTATCAAAAGCTTTGCTAAAGTCAAGGTACACAACATCACAATCCTTACCACTATCAACTGCCTCAACTATGCTAGAATAAAAAGATAACAAATTTGTTAAACATGAAAGGCCATTTATAAAACCATGTTGCGACTCAATTATTAATTTATGTTTTTCAAGATGAAGACGAATTTTATTTGCTATTATAGATTCGAGTAACTTTCCCACAATAGACGTTAGGCTAATTGGTCGATAGTTAGACGCAAGTGATCTATCTCCTTTCTTAAAAACTGGTATCACATTAGTAACTTTCCAAAACTCTGGCACTCTGCCTGACTCTATTGATTTTTTAAATATGGTTGACAGTGGGTCACAAAGCTCCTCTTTGCATTCTTTAAGCACCCTGGCAAACACTTCATCCGGCCCTGGGGATTTGTTTGGTTTGAGTTTTACTATTTGTTTAAGAACATCCTCCCTGGTAACTGCTAAACTCGTCAACCTGTCCTCGTCCCCACCCACATAAGAACATAAGAACAAAGGTAACTGCAGAAGGCCTGTTGGCCCATACGAGGCAGCTCCTATTCTATAACCACCCAATCCCACTCATATACTTGTCCAACCCGTGCTTGAAACAATCGAGGGACCCCACCTCCACAATGTTACGCGGCAATTGGTTCCACAAATCAACAACCCTGTTACTGAACCAGTATTTACCCAAGTCTTTCCTAAATCTAAACTTATCCAATTTATACCCATTGTTTCGTGTTCTGTCCTGTGTTGATACTTTTAATACCCTATTAATATCCCCCCGGTTATGTCCATTCATCCACTTGTAAACCTCTATCATGTCACCCCTAACTCTTCGCCTTTCCAGTGAATGCAACTTAAGCTTTGTTAATCTTTCTTCATATGAAAGATTTCTAATTTGGGGAATTAACTAAGTCATCCTACGCTGGACACGTTCAAGTGAATTTATATCCATTCTATAATATGGCGACCAAAACTGAACTGCATAATCTAAATGGGGCCTAACTAGAGCAAGATATAGCTTGAGAACCACACCAGGTGTCTTGTTACTAACGCTGCGATTAATAAATCCAAGTGTCCGATTTGCCTTATTACGAACATTTATGCATTGATCCTTTTGTTTTAAATTCTTACTAATCATAACTCCCAGATCCCTTTCGCAATCCGACTTCGCAATCACAACACCATCTAGCTCGTATCTTGTAACTCTATCATCATTACCTAACCTCAGAACTTTACATTTATCAGCATTAAACTGCATCTGCCAATCCTTTGACCATTTCAAAACCCTATCTAGATCAACTTGAAGTGATAGTGAGTCCTCCTCCGAATTAATTTCCCTACCGATTTTCGTATCATCGGCAAATTTGCAAATGTTGCTACTCAAACCTGAATCTAAATCATTTATATATATTATAAACAACAGAGGTCCCAGGACAGAGCCTTGAGGCACTCCACTTACAACATTTTCCCACTCTGACTTGATTCCATTTATACTAACTCTCTGTTTCCTTTGGTATAGCCATGCCCTAATCCAGCTTAATATAGCACCCCCAATACCATGAGACTCTATCTTTTTAATCAGTCTTTCATGTGGCACTGTATCAAAAGCTTTGCTAAAGTCAAGGTATACAACATCGCAATCCTTACCACTATCAACTGCCTCAACAATGCTAGAATAAAAAGATAACAAATTTGTTAAACATGAACGGCCATTAAACATGAACGGCAATGCTATTCTAGCATTGTTGAGGCAGTTGATAGTGGTAAGGATTGCGATGTTGTATACCTTGACTTTAGCAAAGCTTTTGATACAGTGCCACATGAAAGACTGATTAAAAAAATAGAGTCTCATGGTATTGGGGGTGCTATATTAAGCTGGATTAGGGCATGGCTATACCAAAGGAAACAGAGAGTTAGTATAAATGGAATCAAGTCAGAGTGGGAAAATGTTGTAAGTGGAGTGCCTCAAGGCTCTGTCCTGGGACCTCTGTTGTTTATAATATATATAAATGATTTAGATTCAGGTTTGAGTAGCAACATTTGCAAATTTGCCGATGATACGAAAATCGGTAGGGAAATTAATTCGGAGGAGGACTCACTATCACTTCAAGTTGATCTAGATAGGGTTTTGAAATGGTCAAAGGATTGGCAGATGCAGTTTAATGCTGATAAATGTAAAGTTCTGAGGTTAGGTAATGATGATAGAGTTACAAGATACGAGCTAGATGGTGTTGTGATTGCGAAGTCGGATTGCGAAAGGGATCTGGGAGTTATGATTAGTAAGAATTTAAAACAAAAGGATCAATGCATAAATGTTCGTAATAAGGCAAATCGGACACTTGGATTTATTAATCGCAGCGTTAGTAACAAGACACCTGGTGTGGTTCTCAAGCTATATCTTGCTCTAGTTAGGCCCCATTTAGATTATGCAGTTCAGTTTTGGTCGCCATATTATAGAATGGATATAAATTCACTTGAACGTGTCCAGCGTAGGATGACTAAGTTAATTCCCCAAATTAGAAATCTTTCATATGAAGAAAGATTAACAAAGCTTAAGTTGCATTCACTGGAAAGGCGAAGAGTTAGGGGTGACATGATAGAGGTTTACAAGTGGATGAATGGACATAACCGGGGGGATATTGATAGGGTATTAAAAGTATCAACACAGGACAGAACACGAAACAATGGATATAAATTGGATAAGTTTAGATTTAGGAAAGACTTGGGTAAATACTGGTTCAGTAACAGGGTTGTTGATTTGTGGAACCAATTGCCGCGTAACATTGTGGAGGTGGGGTCCCTCGATTGTTTCAAGCACGGGTTGGACAAGTATATGAGTGGGATTGGGTGGTTATAGAATAGGAGCTGCCTCGTATGGGCCAATAGGCCTTCTGCAGTTACCTTTGTTCTTATGTTCTTATGTTCTTATTTATAAAACCATGTTGCGACTCAATTATTAATTTATGTTTTTCAAGATGAAGACGAATTTTATTTGCTATTATAGATTCGAGTAACTTTCCCACAATAGACGTTAGGCTAATTGGTCGATAGTTAGACGCAAGTGATCTATCACCTTTCTTAAAAACTGGTATCACATTAGCAACTTTCCAAAACTCTGGCACTCTGCCTGTCTCTATTGATTTATTAAATATGGTTGACAGTGGGTCACAAAGCTCCTCTTTGCATTCTTTAAGCACCCTGGCAAACACTTCATCCGGCCCTGGGGATTTGTTTGGTTTGAGTTTTACTATTTGTTTAAGAACATCCTCCCTGGTAACTGCTAAATTCGTCATCCTGTCCTCGTCCCCACCCACATAGACTTGTTCGGCTGAAGGCATATTGTTAAGTTCCTCTTTAGTAAATACAGATACAAAATATTTATTAAAAATACTACTCATCTCTTCATCACTATCTGTTATTTGACCTGTCTCAGTTTTTAATGGACCTATCCTTTCCCTAGTCTTGGTACGATATAACTGAAAAAACCCTTTAGGATTTGTCTTTGCTTGCCCTGCTATGCGAACTTCATAGTTTCTTTTTGCTTTCCTTATCTCTTTTTTAACATTTCTAACCAGTTGTACGAATTCCTGTTCTAAAGTGACCTCCCCATTTTTAATCCTTTTGTACCAAGCTCTCTTTTTACCTATAAGGTTCTTCAAATTCTTTGTTATCCACTTTGGGTCATTAGTATTCGATCTATTCAATTTGTATGGTATACTACGTTCCTGTGCTTTGTTTAGAATATTCTTAAATAAGTTATATATTGAATCCACATCGAAATCCCCATTTAAGTCACCTATCGCTGGGTTCATGTCTCGCTCCAAGACCGGCCCCCACCCCATACCCAAGACTTTCCAATCAATTTGACCCAAAAAATTTCTTAGGCTATTAAAATCAGCTTTTCGAAAATCTGGCACTTTAACAGAATTTTCTCCTACTGGTCTATTCCATTCTATGCTAAATCTGATTTCTTTGTGATCACTGCTCCCTAGCTCACTCCCTATTTCGATGTCATTAATTTGCGTTTCCCTGTTAGTTAACACTAAATCTAAAATATTATTTTCCCGTGTTGGTTCCTTAATGTGTTGCGTAAGAAAGCAATCGTCAATTAATTCTAGAAAATCTTCTGCTTCACTATTCCCTGTTTTGTTCAACCAGTTTATTCCGCTAAAATTAAAGTCACCCATGACATAAATACTGTTAGATCTAGATGCTCTAGATATTTCATCCCATAGATGCTTTGCTTCCATTCTGTCTAAATTTGGTGGCCTATATATTACTCCTATTATAATATTATTAGCTTTTTCGTTTAATTCAATCCAAATAGTTTCTGTGTGTGGCTCTGTTTTGATTCCCTCTTTGAGACTACATTTCAAATTGTCCCTAACATATATGGCTACTCCACCTCCTCGTCTAATATATCTATCTGTGTGAAATAGTTTAAATCCATATATTTGATATTCAGCTAATAGTTCTCTATTTTCTACATTCATCCACGTTTCGGTAAGTGCAATAATATCTATTCTTTCTGTGCAGACAAGAGCATTTAATTCGTTAATTTTATTTCTTAGACTTCTACTGTTAGTGTAATATACCCTAAGTGAATTGTTATTTTGCGGACCTTCTCTTTCCCTGATCGTTTTGCCAATTCCTTTCTCCCACAAACACATACTTTTATTACCTCCTTCCTCCAAATCAATTCCCATACCTCTATCTACTAACAGTTTAAACCCAAACAAACACCTCTAACCACTTCTTCTAACGAGTTCGCAACAGCAACAACCCCAGCTCTCGATAGATGCACCCCATCACGAGCATACATTTCATTTCTTCCATAGAAGTGTTCCCAGTTGTCTATGAAAGATATTGCATTTGATTTGCAATATCTTTCCAGCCGGCAATTGACACCAAGTGCCCTCGATATCCATTCATTTCCCACGCCCTTTCTTGGAAGAATGCCACATATGATCGGGATTCCTCCCTTGCTCCTAACTAACTCTATGGCTGTTTTATACCTCTGAATCAGTTCCTCACTCCTAACTCGACCAACATCATTTCCTCCCACGCTAAAGCAAATAATGGGATTGTTCCCATTACCAGCCATAATATCATTCATGTTGTTTATAATATCACCAATGCCAGCTCCGGGATAGCAAACCCTTAACCTGTTCCCCCTATCTCTAGCACAAAACGTTCTATCCAAATACCTTATCTGGGAATCTCCCACAACTAATGTTTGCTTAGGTACTTCCTTTACTTTCTGAGGGGCCTGCGCTTCCTTTCTCTTCGTTGCTTTCCCTTTTGCGCGATCCACAGTCTCTCCACAGCACTCGTCCTCCAAAACGTCAAATGAATTAGAAGTTGCTATGGCGTTTGAAGGCGGCTTTATCAAAGTCTTCTTAAGGCCCCTGTCTTTCACAACTCTCCAAGACGAGGTCCCTTTACTACTGGTCTCCTCCTTCGTTACTTCTCGTTGTTCTTTCAGCTGACGCACCTCCTCCCGCAGAAAGTCCAACTCTGTCCTCAGGGCTCCCACTAGAGTCACCAGGTCCTTAACTACAACTTCCATATTGCAATGATAATATAACAACACTCAGGAGCTCCGGTTAACACAACCTCTCACTGTGTCAAAACACATAGACTTGTTCGACTGAAGGTATATTGTTAAGTTCCTCTTTAGTAAATACAGATACAAAATATTTATTAAAAATACTACTCATCTCTTCATAACTATCTGTTATTTGACCTGTCTCAGTTTTTAAGGGACCTATCCTTTCCCTAGTCTTAGTATCATATAACTGAAAAAACCCTTTAGGATTTGTTTTTGCTTGCCCTGCTATGCGATTTTCATAGTTTCTTTTTGCTTTCCTTATGTCTTTTTTAACATTTCTAACCAGTTGTACGAATTCCTGTTCTAAAGTGACCTCCCCATATTTAATCCTTTTGTACCAAGTTCTCTTTTTACCTATAAGGTTCTTCAAATTCTTTGTTATCCACTTTGGGTCATTAGTATTCGATCTATTCAATTTGTATGGTATACTACGTTCCTGTGCTTTGTTTAGAATATTCTTAAATAAGTTATATATTGAATCCACATAGAAATCCCCATTTAAGTCACCTATCGCTGGGTTCATGTCTAACTCCAAGATCGGCCCACAACCCATACCCAAGACTTTCCAATCAATTTGACCCAAAACATTTCTTAGGCTATTAAAATCAGCTTTTCGAAAATCTGGCACTTTAACAGAATTTTCTCCTACTGGTCTATTCCATTCTATGCTAAATCTGATTTCTTTGTGATCACTGTTCCCTAGCTCACTCCCTATTTCGATGTCATTAATTTGTGTTTCCCTGTTAGTTAACACTAAATCTAAAATATTATTTTCCCGTGTTGGTTCCTTAATGTGTTGTGTAAGAAAGCAATCATCAATTAATTCTAGAAAATCTTCTGCTTCACTATTCCCTGTTTTGTTCAACCAGTTTATTCCGCTAAAATTAAAGTCACCCATGACATAAATACTGTTAGATCTAGATGTTCTAGATATTTCATCCCATAGGTGCTTTGCTTCCATTCTGTCTAAATTTGGTCGCCTATATATAACTCCTATTATATTATTATTAGCTTTTTCGTTTAATTCTATCCAAATAGTTTCTGTGTGTGGCTCAGTTTTGATTCCCTCTTTGAGACTACATTTCAAATTGTCCCCAACATATATGGCTACTCCACCTCCTCGTCTAATATATCTATCTGTGTGAAATAGTTTAAATCCATTTATTTGACATTCAGCTAATAGTTCTCTATTTTCTACATTCATCCACGTTTTGGTAAGTGCAATAATATGTATTTTTTCTGTGCAGACAAGAGCATTTAATTCGTTAATTTTATTTCTTAGACTTTTACTGTTAGTGTAATATACCCTAAGTGAATTGTTATTTTGAGGCCCTTCTCTTTCCCTGATCATTTTGCCAATTCCTTTCTCCCACAAACACATACTTTTATTACCTCCTTCCTCCAAATCAATTCCCATATCTCTATCTACTAACAGTTTAAACCCAAACAAACACCTCTAATCACTTCTTCCAACGAGTTCGCAACAGCAACAACCCCAGCTCTCGATAGATGCACCCCATCACGAGCATATATTTCATTTCTTGCATAGAAGTTGTGGGACATTTGGGGCTTGACTCTATTTAATTAATAATGTAATGAATTCAATTACGAAGGACCACCCGCTTTTATAGCAAAGAGGGAAACTAATAAAATGTGATCATTGGATATTCCTAGAGGAACCAGTAACTATGGATAAACACTAGAGAATACAATCACTTTATATAATTAATAACTTATATAATTAATGGGCTGTATATAATTTAATTGAATCAAAGCCTCAAACACCTACATTGGGGGGGTATTACTAGAACTTCATATATGTCTAGGAACTAGTGTGGTTCGTGCACCAGTTCATTATGTAATAACCTAATCCTATGACCACTTATAGAATCAATAAAATAGTCACCAATAAGAACATAGATTATGAACATCAGAAATTAAAGATTATAATAAACACGTGTTAATCCAGAAAACAGTGATCCGTAATAATAATACACTACAGATAATGTAATTAATGGAATACGGAAAAGGGTCTTAGCTTGAAGACGTTTTCCAAGACATCGGTCATGAATCATCCTTGGAATCTCCTGAACTCATCATGGAACACTGGGAGATGATTAACACAGGAAATGACAGCTCGGGGAATTCTTCACACACAAGCTGTAAATCAAGATATATTCAGTAGCAACATGTTAGGCTGCTAAATATCTATGTTCAAGAAATTAAAATGGAGAGTGGAAACAGATAATAACCTGTGTTTTATTTTAGTCGCTCGGCATGATGACAAGCTACCCGGCTATAACCTATCCATAATGATGCATCAAAAGGGAATAAAGGTACTTAGCTAACAGGGCACTGTGTAAGTTGAGGCTTGCTGAAGCTCGCGTCCAAGGTTCTGGCGTCGTGCTAATGAACACGTGGCGTCGAGCCTAGCCTAGATGTTGATGCGCTTCTCTGGCCGGTCACGTTGGGCTACACAGAACAAATTAACAGTTTCCAGGCTGAACGTCAAGTTAATTCTCGTTGACGATTCACCACGATGTTTCCTGTGACCTGACACTAGCTAAGTTGCTGTATTCTGCAACAATTCACACCTCACAGTGGCGACTATCCTCTCTCGTGGACGCCTACACACGTGGCGTCCTCACTAGTAATATGGCGTCTCCTCTGCCCCCCGCTCCGCATCCCGCATTTGATACACAAATTATTTACTACGAATAATATCATTTCCCGCAGTTGCGACTGAAATGCTTGGATAAGGGCGGGTTTATTATTCAGAGGAGTTAAATATTATTATTTGCTCGTTTTACGATGGTAAACGAGCAATGGAGATGAATTAAAGTCTCTCCTGGGCATTCACGCGTGACGTTAAATTTATTACCAGATAACAGTTGTAACTAGAAACGCTCTATTTGGCATTATTTGGGGGTCAGGTTATCTGTAAATAATTATCACACAGAACACTGTTTGTTTTTAGAGAATCAAACTCAATTCTCTGACACACTGGATATAGATGTGCTTATTATGGTGGAATCTGACGCAATACTGGCGTCTGGTGACGTAAGAGTTCTAGCCTTATTGCACAGATGCAATTATTAGTACATGTGAACTCTACGGTTGGTTAATTTTAATTACTACAGTGATTAGTAGATTTAGTAATAATTAATAATAATACAACAGTGTTGTATTATGTAGGAAATTTCCAACATAACTCCGGGGAGAGAATTTTCGTTTCGCAGTGTAATGTGGAGTACTGACATACCCATCCCGAAGTTAGTATTAATATTAGTATGTTAGTACACACATAACGAATGTCCCGTATTTGTCAAGGACATACAAGAAACTTAAGTCTTGCAGATTTCATGTTAAATTGAACATGTTATTATGAATTACCTAAAGCTGATAACTAAGAAAGCTTACGATAAACTCTGGGACTGGTGTCGCTATGACATGTAATGTGTATGTTACAAAGTCTCAAAGTCTGCAAACTCTCAGATACTCTGGATAAATAATGTTATTTATAGCCTATACAACAATTAAGAATTTAAATCACACAATTCAAATAACAGAGAATCTACTGTGATGAGAATGTCCTGGGTCATAGTGACTTGTAATGATCTGTTACTTGACATCACACCACAGTATCATCATCATCATGGTCACTAAAATGGGATGTAAAGGGATTTACTCTTGGTCAGAGCTGTAATAGGCTTGCAGTTTTCGCTTGCATTGTTGAGCAGCAGCTCTAGTGGGGCGGTTGCTCGGTGGATCAGAATTACTGTCCTCGGAAACTACTGGAGAAGCTGGTTCTGGTAGACAATCTCGTTCTGCTAATTCGAGAGGTACCAACTTCTCTAAAGTTTTTAGAGTAGTGTTGCCTCGGCATAAAACTTTCACTACTCTCAGGACACCTTGATGATCTGGATGAATGACAACAATTTTGCCTATGGGCCACTCTGACCTTGGTCCATCACTGTCGACTAATACTAGGTCCCCTGGTTTAAGCTGTACTTTATTATAAGGACTCGAAGCTCCGTAGTGGTACTCTCGTAGAGCTGTGAGGTACTCTCGAGTCCACACCTCATTCCACCTGTCAATGACTCTTGAGAGATGCTGGTAACTTTCTACCAAGTCACTTCTTGTCACATGTGAAGGGTCTACGGGGTCCTCTTCGGCTAAAGGTATGAGAGGGCTCAGTAGGCCTCCATGTATCAAGTGTGAGGGACTCAGAGGTTCCCTTTGGGAGAAATCATCAGACAGGTATGTTAATGGGCGGTTATTGACTCGCGCCTCGATTTCCACAACAATGGTTTGGAGTTCGGAATAACTGACCTTTTGTCTGTGTAAGGTTTTTCTTAAACACTTCTTAACAGCGCCTATCATTCGCTCATAGAACCCACCTTGCCAAGGGGCTCTTGGTGCTATAAATTTCCAGTGACATTGTCGTCTCTGCAGGACTGACTGTACTTCTGGATGGTTCCAGACTTCTCGCAGACAGTCTTCTCCTGCCACAAAATTGGAACCATTGTCCGATATCATTAGTTTGGGACAAGATCTGCGAGCTGCAAATCTGGGGAAGGCTTGGATGAAGGCTTCAGCACTCATATCTGAAGTCACTTCTAAATGTACACCTCTGGTTGTAGCACACGTAAAGAGGCAAATGTAAGCTTTCACTGGTATCTTATCTGGGTTGCCAGTGTGAAGTATGGCTCCTGTGTAATCAACACCAGTGGTTTCAAAAGGACGAAGATGAACCACTCTTTCCTCAGGGAGTGGTGGAGGTCCTGGGTAAGGACATACTCTAGCATCGTATCTTTTACAGATTACACAGAATTTAATAATTGACTTGACTGTCTGACGACCTTGAGGAAGCCAGTACTTCTGTCTAAGGTCGGTGAGAGTATCTAACACTCCACCATGTAAAGTACCATATTGATGGTGATGTAAAACTAGAAGTTTGGTGATGATGTGGTGACGTGGTAGAAGAATTGGATTCTCTGTGTCCAGATCAATTGTTGCATGAAGCAAACGCCCTCCACATCTTAGTATATTATGAGTGTTGGCATCATACCAGATACCTAGAGACTTAGTTAACTTATCTGGAAGATTTTCATACTCGCTTCTATATATCTCTTGTTGTGCACGCTTGATCCAGTAGAGGATAGGATTGGGAAACTTATGTTGAATTCCTATCTTAGCAAGAAAGTCAAACACATGTGCAGTCACTCTTAATAACTTACTTAAGTTAGAATAATTGTGAGGATCAATGGCTAAGATTCGTTGAGGTTCTGGTTCTTTCATGGGAGTGGTGATATTGGTCACTATGACTTGTGGCTTTTGTTTGGGCCACTGACCACCAACAAGCCATGAAGGTCCATTGAACCACAGCGAAGACTTGATAAGTTGTTTTAGTGTTAATCCTCGAGATAAATAATCTGCAGGATTGTCCTTAGTAGGAACATGTCTGAATTTATATCCAACAGATAACTCATGAACTTCCCTAACACGATTACTGACGTAGGGAGTCTTATTGTTGTTGTTTCTTACCCATTGTAAGACTGCCTCATTGTCTGACCACATGACAATCTCACCAAAGTGGATATTATTGAGTGTCTTTGTCAGGCAATGAGCCAATCTTACTCCCACCAGCAATGCAGTCAACTCCATTTGAGGTAAAGATCTCTTCTTAATGGGAGCAACTCTTGCTTTAGATGTGAGCAAAATTGATTGTGCACTATTAACTAAGAAGGCTACAGCGCCATATGCTTTGCCAGAGGCATCGCAGAAAACGTGCAAATTTGTGGGCAAGTTTGGTCCTGAAGCATTACGAGGAAATTTCAAAACACCTAACTGATTAAAATCCGTTGAGAGTATCTGCCATTTAGCTTGTAACTCACTTCGTAACGAATCATCCCATCCCATATGTTTCTGCCAGCACTCCTGCATTAGGAGTTTGCCCCTTATTAATATAGGACTAATTAAGCCTAAAGGGTCAAATGGTTGACTGACAAACGAGAGCAATGTTCTCATGGTAAGGGTTGAGTTATCGGTTTGTACTGACTTGACATTTATCTCGTCAGTACTTGTGTTCCATTCCACGCCTAGAACCTTTAATTGATTGGGTACCTGATAACCTGGAAATTCTTTTTCGTTTACCTGGTTTAGTAATTCATTATTTGAGGCCCATGATTGTAGTAGCATATTGGCTCCTAATAGCTCACGGTTAGCCTCATGGTAGATTTCTACCAAATTGGTTTGATCATTAGTAGTTCCCTGGAAATTGTCGACAAGTTGTCGCTAATGTCTGCCTTATAAGGGCTATTTGACTTCCTCAAATGTGTGTCTAATGTTGCTTGCAACAGAAACGGGGAGGACGTAGCTCCGAATAATACTGAGGCAAAACGATATGTGATGATATCACTGTTAGGATCCAGTGGGTCCTTAATCCAGAGAAACTTAGTGTAGTTACGATCTTCCTCCTGCAAACCTACTCGGAGGAAAGCCTTGCTAATATCAGCAGTATAGGCGAAAATACCAGTGCGGAAGCGTAACAGCACATCATGTAGCCTTTGTGTTAGGCTAGGTCCCGTTTGGAGACATTCATTTAAAGACACACTGCTTGGCTTCACTTTAGCACTACAGTTGAAGACAATACGGATAGGTGTTGTCAATGAGTCTTTCACCACAGCGTGATGAGGTAAATGACCTATTTTTCGGTCATCGTTATCAACAACTTCAATAAATCTACTGTTAAGTTGTTGTTGGATGAGTTGATGATACATGTTCTATTTGTCTGGCTGCTTCTGTAGTCGTGCTAATTGAGACTGCAATTGTGAGGCTGCCATAAAAAAATTAACTGGAAGTTGTGGATGATTCAACTTCCATGGGAGTCTTACCCAGTATTGTTTATTTTCATAGACAACTGTATCCAGATATTGCTGGTAAGTCCACATATCATCAAGGCTTGGTTGCTCAGGGATAATACCTAAAGTGTCTAAATCCCACAAACGATGTACAGGTGGATCAGACTCAATATCTTCAGATATTTCTCTGAAACGTAGGGGTGACTGTTCCAAGCCTAGTCACGCCACTATAATATTGTTAGACTGTTGGTTTGTTGACGCTGGATTTTGTCGGAAAAGCACTGGTCCAGTAAGCAATTTGCCTCCAGCAGTTGACAACAAATTCATTCCGTGTTGTCTGGTGCATCCAGTTATAAATTTGTAATAATGATCCGCGCCTATAAGTATTCCAGCATCAGTGAGGCAGTCAGAGTTTATTTTGTAGTCTGCTAGCCTCATGCGGTTTCGTCTAAGATGTTTCGCAGTGCGTGCTAACCCTGTGACCTGCAGGTCTGTAGGAAGTTTATCTACTACTACCGCTTGTATTGGTCTAGTGGAAGTTCCAAGTCTCACTAATACCTTAACTACTTGGTATTCACGAGGTCCACTATTAGTCAAGAAACCAGAAATATTTAACCTCACACTTTTGGCAGGTTTTAATTTCAACTGCTCTACTAACTGTTGTGTAATGAAGGTTTTCTGTGATCCTTGATCAAAAAGACCTCTAGTGTTAACTCTAGATCTTCCGTTTATTAGTCTAAGTTGAGCTGTAGGCAGAGTGGTATTATTGCCCGACTCAGTAGCAAGTACATTTATTTCTTGATGCACTTTGCAATATTGCACTGTGGTAGAATTCGTGGAATTCTCCCCAGTGGTCATGGATTGAGTAGAACTTTTTCTACTTAAGGCGTAGTGATGTACACCTTGGTTGCATTTATTGCAGGAACGTAGCTGCACTACACATTTTTTGGGATCATGAGAGCCCATGCACTTGGTGCACTTGTGTATTTCTTGCAACCTTTTAATCCTAGCATTATAAGTAGGATAAACAGAGCATTGGTAGGTGGCATGTCTTTGATTACAAAGCAGACACCTTCTTTCCTTGGTTGACTTGGTCTCTTTAGTAGACAAGTCATTGGTTATCTCAGAAGGAGACACCGAATAAGTACCTACATTTCCACTTCTTTTTCCAGTGGATGGAGTAGTCTTTGATTTATATTTACCAGACTTATTCAAAGTCTGTTTGGGTTTGACTGAAGTGTCAGTATTAGTTGGTTTAGACTCAGGTTTAATTTTATCATGGGTCTTCAACCTGTTAACCGTTATTCTCAGTCCCTCGAATATTTGGTCAAGAGTGAGAAACTCGGTTTTATAATGTGAGCAGAGCTCTGTCAAGACATTTCGAGGTAATTTCCTCTGCAAAAGTAACTTGATTGACCATTCTGAAGCTGGTATATCAACTTTAGTACCTAAGGCCTTTACTAGAGACTCTACTTCTAGTCTGAAGCTTTGAAGTGACTCTGGTCTACTATTTGGTGCTTTCAGATCTAGCAATTGGTAATAAAGGTTAGCTATACTCAACTCTTCGTTGCAATAGTTTAACTTTATCAGTTTTATAGCTTCCTCATAATTACTCTCATCGAGAGTTAGGTTATGTATGACCTTTTTAGCCTCTCCTTTGAGAAGACTAAGTAGGTATGAGAATTTAGAAACCTTGTCAAGAAACGATTTCTTATGTATATGAACTTCAAATGAAGTCCAAAAATTGTCCCAATTTTCTGTATCTAACCCTGAAAATGTAGGTAAGTCTAAAGTAGGGAAACGAACCTCTGGTAGTTGGTTCCTGAATTGAGACCCTGGGTTACTGGTATTGGATTTAGATTGGTTTGCTAGTTTAGATAGCATGTAAAGTTTACCTTGTGTCTCATTTTCATACTGGGAGATATCGTCTACAATTTGACTTACTTCATCAAGATCAGTTTCTATGGTATTCAGTAGAGCAATGTAAGACTGACTTGCAGACCTAACTAGATCAAATTTCAGATCAGCTACTCTTACTGATGTCTCTAAGTAATAAGAGTCAATGGGAGTTTCTTTAGATAAGCCCTCAGCCTTGTTAATTAGTCTAGTTGACAAGTAACACTAAATGTAGCCTAATTTAATGTGGCTAATTTATACTATACCTCACTTGAGGTTAAATGTACCTACCTAACAACAAGTAGCTAGATATTTTGTGCATTGTCTGAACTTCACCATTAGCTTTCGTCCGGTTAGCTCTTCTATATCACCATTAGATGTAATGGTGATCATCCAGCAATACACAAAATAGATACACACAAAATAATGAGTACAAGATGAAATATTATAGAGACACTCCAATCAGAGTTATCTCAAAGTTTAAATCCCACCCTGGATAGGGTCAGCACAAATGATATAATACATCCACTACTGACTAGCTTAAGTCTAGTCGTGATAATTCCTACCTAAGAACTATAAATTTATTTAGTCTGGGCTTGTACCAAATTCAGCACAATCTCAGCCTAAATTCTACCTAATAAGATTGGTAAAGATTATTGTGGTGCAGTAAGGTGAATATAATTGTGCTGTATTTTTGTTTTTTTTTGTTTTTATAGTTTATAAGTGTGCACTTGCACACACAAGTGAAAACATATAAAGGTTATGAGCTGATGCTCCTGGTGACCTAAAGATTCTTACTTCAGTATGAAGTATAGGTCTAAGTGTTGTGGGTAACTGACTGTGTCCCACGAGTGCTACCTTATACATGAGGTGAAAGTAGCAATGAATTGGGGTGACTTAGACTAACTTATGTGTTATGCTGTTGGCAGACACAATTAATTAAATGGTTAGTCTAGACTACATCACACAAGGATTAGTTATTACTAATTAGTATTTATAATTATAATTTACATTTATCCGGTTCGAAGGACCATAATGTGGGACATTTGGGGCTTGACTCTATTTATTTAATTAATAATGTAATGAATTCAATTACGAAGGACCACCCGCTTTTATAGCAAAGAGGGAAACTAATAAAATGTGATCATTGGATATTCCTAGAGGAACCAGTAACTATGGATAAATACTAGAGAATATAATCACTTATATAATTAATGGGCTGTATATAATTTAATTGAATCAAAGCCTCAAACACCTACATTGGGGGGTAATACTAGAACTTCATATATGTCTAGGAAATAGTGTGGTTCGTGCACCAGTTCATTATGTAATAACCTAATCCTATGACCACTTATAGAATCAATAAAATAGTCACCAATAAGAACATAGATTATGAACACCAGAAATTAAAGATTATAATAAACAAGTGTTATTCCAGAAAACAGTGATCCGTAATAGTAATACACTACAGATAATGTAATTAATGGAATACGGAAAAGGGTCTTAGCTTAAAGACGTTTTCCAAGACATCGGTCATGAATCATCCTCGGAATCTCCTGAACTCATCATGGAACACTGGGAGATGATTAACACGGGAAATGACAGCTTGGGAAATTCTTCACACACAAGCTGTAAATCAAGATATATTCAGTAGCAACATGTTAGGCTGCTAAATATCTATGTTCAAGAAATTAAAATGGAGAGTGGAAACAGATAATAACCTGTGTTTTATTTTAGTCGCTCGGCGTGACGACAAGCTACCCAGCTATAACCTATCCATAATGATGCATCAAAAGGAAATTAAGGTACTTAGCTAACAGGGCACTGTGTAAGTTGAGGCTTGCCGAAGCTCGCGTCCTAGGTTCTGGCGTCGATCTAATGAACACGTGGCGTCGAGCCTAGCCTAGATGTTGACCCGCTTCTCTGGCCGGTCACATTGGGCTACACGGAACAAATTAACAGGTTCCAGGCTGAACGTCAAGTTAATTCTCGTTGACGATTCACCACGATGTTTCCTGTGACCTGACACCAGCTAAGTTGCTGTATTCTGCAACAATTCACACCTCACAGTGGCGACTTTCCTCTCTCGTGGACGCCTACACACGTGGCGTCCTCTCCAGTAATATGGCGTCTCCTCTGCCCCCCGCTCCGCGTCCCGCATTTGATACACAAATTATTTACTACGAATAATATAATTTCTCGCAGTTGCGACTGAAATGCTTGGATAAGGGCGGGTTTATTATTCAGAGGAGTTAAATATTATTATTTGCTCGTTTTACGATGGTAAACGAGCAATGGAGATGAATTAAAGTCTCTCCTGGGCATTCACGCGTGACGTTAAATTTATTACCAGATAACAGTTGTAACTAGAAACGCTCTATTTGGCATTATTTGGGAGTCAGGTTATCTGTAAATAATTATCACACAGAACACTGTTTGTTTTTAGAGAATCAAACTCAATTCTCTGACACACTGGATATAGATGTGTTTATTATGGTGGAATCTGACGCAATACTGGCGTCTAGTGACGTAAGAGTTCTAGCCTTATTGCACAGATGCAATTATTAGTACATGTGAACTCTACGGTTGGTTAATTTTAATTACTACAGTGATTAGTAGATTTAGTAATAATTAATAATAATACAACAGTGTTGCATTATGTAGGAAATTTCCAACATAACTCCGGTGGGGGAATTTTCGGGTCGCAGTGTAATGTGGAGTACTGACATACCCATCCCGAAGTTAGTATTAATATTAGTATATTAGTATGTTAGTACACACATAACGAATGTCCCGTATTTGTCAAGGACATACAAGAAACTTAAGTCTTGCAGATTTCATGTTAAATTGAACATGTTGTTATGAATTACCTAAAGCTGATAACTAAGAAAGCTTACGACAAACTCTGGGGCTGGTGTCGCTATGACATGTAATGTGTATGTTACAAAGTCTCAAAGGCTGCAAACTCTCAGATACTCTGGATAAATAATGTTATTTATAGCCTATACAATAATTAAGAATTTAAATCACACAATTCAAATAACAGAGAATCTACTGTGATGAGAATGTCCTGGGTCATAGTGACTTGTAATGATTTGTTACTTGACATCACACCACAGTATCATCATGGTCACTTAAATGGGATGTAAAGGGATTTACTCTTGGTCAGAGCTGTAATAGGCTTGCAGTTTCCGCTTGCATTGTTGAGCAGCAGCTCTAGTGGGGCGGTTGCTCGGTGGATCAGAATTACTGTCCTCGGAAACTACTGGAGAAGCTGGTTCTGGTAGACACTCTCGTTCTGCTAATTCGAGAGGTACCAACTTCTCCAAGGTTTTACCAACTTCTTCAAGGTTTTTAGAGTAGTGTTGCCTAGGCATAAAACTTTCACTACTCACAGGATACCTTGATGATCTGGATGAATGGCAACAATTTTGCCTATGGGCCACTCTGACCTTGGTCCATCACTGTCGACTAATACTAGGTCCCCTGGTTTAAGCTGTACTTTATTATAAGGACTCGAAGCTCCGTAGTGGTACTCTCGTAGAGCTGTGAGGTACTCTCGAGTCCACACCTCATTCCACCTGTCAATGACTCTTGAGAGATGCTGGTAACTTTCTACCAAGTCACTTCTTGTCACATGTGAAGGGTCTACGGGGTCCTCTTCGGCTAAAGGTATGAGAGGGCTCAGTAGGCCTCCATGTATCAAGTGTGAGGGACTCAGAGGTTCTCGTTGGGAGAAATCATCAGACAGGTATGTTAATGGGCGGTTATTGACTCGCGCCTCGATTTCCACAACAATGGTTTGGAGTTCGGAATAACTGACCTTTTGTCTGTGTAAGGTTTTTCTTAAACACTTCTTAACAGTGCCTATCATTCGCTCATAGAACCCACCTTGCCAAGGGGCTCTTGGTGCCATAAATTTCCAGTGACATTGTCGTCTCTGCAGGACTGACTGTACTTCTGGATGGTTCCAGACTTCTCGCAGAAGAGCTTCTCCTGCCACAAAATTGTAACCATTGTCCGATATCATTAGTTTGGGACAAGATCTGCGAGCTGCAAATCTGCGGAAGGCTTGGATGAAGGCTTCAGCACTCATATCTGAAGTCACTTCTAAATGTACACCTCTGGTTGTAGCACACGTAAAGAGGCAAATGTAAGCTTTCACTGGTATCTTATCTGGGTTGCCAGTGAGAAGTAAGGCTCCTGTGTAATCAACACCAGTGGTTTCAAAAGAGCGAAGATGAACCACTCTTTCCTCAGGGAGTGGTGGAGGTCCTGGGTAAGGACATACTCTAGCATCGTATCTTTTACAGATTACACAGAATTTAATAATTGACTTGACTGTCTGACGACCTTGAGGAAGCCAGTACTTCTGTCTAAGGTCGGTGAGAGTATCTAACACTCCACCATGTAAAGTACCATATTGATGGTGATGTAAAATTAGATGTTTGGTCATGATGTGGTGACGTGGTAGAAGAATTGGATTCTTTGTGTCCAGATCAATTTTTGCATGAAGCAAACGTCCTCCACATCTTAGTATATTATGAGTGTTGGCATCATACCAGATACCTAGAGACTTAGTTAACTTATCTGGAAGATTTTCATACTCGCTTCTATGTGTCTCTTGTTGTGCACGCTTGATCCAGTAGAGGATAGGATTGGGAAACTTATGTCGAATTCCTATCTTAGCAAGAAAGTCAAACACATGTGCAGTCACTCTTAATAACTTACTTAAGTTAGGATAATTGTGAGGATCAATGGCTAAGATTCGTTGAGGTTCTGGTTCTTTCATGGGAGTGGTGATATTGGTCACTATGACTTGTGGCTTTTGTTTGGGCCACTGACCACCAACAAGCCATGAAGGTCCATTGAACCACAGCGAAGACTTGATAAGTTGTTTTAGTGTTAATCCTCGAGATAAATAATCTGCAGGATTGTCCTTAGTAGGAACATGTCTGAATTTATATCCAACAGATAACTCATGAACTTCCCTAACACGATTACTGACGTAGGGAGTCTTATTGTTGTTGTTTCTTACCCATTGTAAGACTGCCTCATTGTCTGACCACAAGACAATCTCACCAAAGTGGATATTATTGAGTGTCTTTGTCAGGCAATGAGCCAATCTTACTCCCACCAGCAATGCAGTCAACTCCATTTGAGGTAAAGATCTCTTCTTAATGGGAGCAACTCTTGCTTTAGATGTGAGCAAAATTGATTGTGCACTATTAACTAAGTAGGCTACAGCGCCATATGCTTTGCCAGAGGCATCGCAGAAAACGTGCAAATTTGTGGGCAAGTTTGGTCCTGAAGCATTACGAGGAAATTTCAAAACACCTAACTGATTAAAATCCGTTGAGAGTATCTGCCATTTAGCTTGTAACTCACTTGGTAACGGATCATCCCATCCCATATGTTTCTGCCAGCACTCCTGCATTAGGAGTTTGCCCCTTATTAATATAGGACTAAGTAAGATTAAAGGGTCAAATGGTTGACTGACAAACGAGAGCAATGTTCTCATGGTAAGGGTTGAGTTATCGGTTTGTACTGACTTGACATTCATCTCGTCAGTACTTGTGTTCCATTCCACGCCTAGAACCTTTAATTGATTGGGTACCTGATAACCTGGAAATTCTTTTTCGTTTACCTGGTTTAGTAATTCATTATTTGAGGCCCATGACTGTAGTGGCATATTGGCTCCTAATAGCTCACGGTTAGCCTCATGGTAGATTTCTACCAAATTGGTTTGATCATTAGTAGTTCGCTGGAAATTGTCGACAAGTTGTCGCTAATGTCTGCCTTATAAGGGCTATTTGACTTCCTCAAATGTGTGTCTAATGTTGCTTGCAACAGAAACGGGGAGGACATAGCTCCGAATAATACTGAGGCAAAACGATATGTGATGATATCACTGTTAGGATCCAGTGGGTCCTTAATCCAGAGAAACTTAGTGTAGTTACGATCTTCCTCCTGCAAACCTACTCGGAGGAAAGCCTTGCTAATATCAGCAGTATAGGCGAAAATACCAGTGCGGAAGCGTAACAGCACATCATGTAGCCTTTGTGTTAGGCTAGGTCCCGTTTGGAGACATTCATTTAAAGACACACTGCTTGGCTTCACTTTAGCACTACAGTTGAAGACAATACGGATAGGTGTTGTCAATGAGTCTTTCACCACAGCGTGATGAGGTAAATGACCTATTTTTCGGTCATCGTTATCAACAACTTCAATAAATCTACTGTTAAGTTGTTGTTGGATGAGTTGATGATACATGTTCAGTTTGTCTGGCTGCTTCTGTAGTCGTGCTAATTGAGACTGCAATTGTGAGGCTGCCATAAAATAATTAACTGGAAGTTGTGGATGATTCAACTTCCATGGGAGTCTTACCCAGTATTGTTTATTTTCATAGACAACTGTATCCAGATATTGCTGGTAAGTCCACATATTATCAGGGCTTGGTTGCTCAGGGATAATACCTAAAGTGTCTAAATCCCACAGACGATGTACAGGTGGATCAGACTCAATATCTTCAGATATTTCTCTGAAACTTAGGGGTGACTGTTCCAAGCCTAGTCACGCCACTATTATATTGTTAGACTGTTGGTTTGTTGACGCTGGATTTTGTCGGAAAAGCACTGGTCCAGTAAGCAATTTGCCTCCAGCAGATGACAACAAATTCATTCCGTGTTGTCTGGTGCATCCAGTTATAAATTTGTAATAATGATCCGCGCCTATAAGTATTCCAGCATCAGTGAGGCAGTCAGAGTTTATTTTGTAGTCTGCTAGCCTCATGCGGTTTCGTCTAAGATGTTTCGCAGTGCGTGCTAACCCTGTGACCTGCAGGTCTGTAGGAAGTTTATCTACTACTACCGCTTGTATTGGACTAGTGGAAGATCCAAGTCTCACTAATACCTTAACTACTTGGTATTCACGAGGTCCACTATTAGTCAAGAAACCAGAAATATTTAACCTCACACTTTTGGCAGGTTTTAATTTCAACTGCTCTACTAACTGTTGTGTAATGAAGGTTTTCTGTGATCCTTGATCAAAAAGACCTCTAGTGTTAACTCTAGATCTTCCGTTTATTAGTCTAAGTTGAGCTGTAGGCAGAGTGGTATTATTGCCCGACTCAGTAGCAAGTACATTTATTTCTTGATGCACTTTGCAATATTGCACTGTGGTAGAATTCGTGGAATTCTCCCCAGTGGTCATGGATTGAGTAGAACTTTTTCTACTTAAGGCGTAGTGATGTACACCTTGGTTGCATTTATTGCAGGAACGTAGCTGCACTACACATTTTTTGGGATCATGAGAGCCCATGCACTTGGTGCACTTGTGTATTTCTTGCAACCTTTTAATCCTAGCATTATAAGTAGGATAAACAGAGCATTGGTAGGTGGCATGTCTTTGATTACAAAGCAGACACCTTCTTTCCTTGGTTGACTTGGTCTCTTTAGTAGACAAGTCATTGGTTATCTCTGAAGGAGACACCGAATAAGTACCTACATTTCCACTTCTTTTTCCAGTGGATGGAGTAGTCTTAGATTTATATTTACCAGACTTATTCAAAGTCTGTTTGGGTTTGATTGAAGTGTCAGTATTAGTTGGTTTAGACTCAGGTTTAATTTTATCATGGGTCTTCAACCTGTTAACCGTTATTCTCAGTCCCTCGAATATTTGGTCAAGAGTGAGAAACTCGGTTTTATAATGTGAGCAGAACTCTGTCAAGACATTTCGAGGCAATTTCCTCTGCAAAAGTAACTTGATTGACCATTCTGAAGCTGGTATATCAACTTTAGTACCTAAGGCCTTTACTAGAGACTCTACTTCTAGTCTGAAGCTTTGAAGTGACTCTGGTCTACTATTTGGTGCTTTCAGATCTAGCAATTGGTAATAAAGGTTAGCTATACTCAACTCTTCGTTGCAATAGTTTAACTTTAACAGTTTTATAGCTTCCTCATAATTACTCTCATCGAAAGTTAGGTTATGTATGACCTTTTTAGCCTCTCCTTTGAGAAGACTAAGTAGGTATGAGAATTTAGAAACCTTGTCAAGAAACGATTTCTTATGTATATGAACTTCAAATGAAGTCCAAAAATTGTCCCAATTTTCTGTATCTAACCCTGAAAATGTAGGTAAGTCTAAAGTAGGGAAACGAACCTCTGGTAGTTGGTTCCTGAATTGAGACCCTGAGTTACTGGTATTGGATTTAGATTGGTTTGCTAGTTTAGATAGCATGTAAAGTTTACCTTGTGTCTCATTTTCATACTGGGAGATATCGTCTACAATTTGACTTACTTCATCAAGATCAGTTTCTATGGTATTCAGTAGAGCAATGTAAGACTGACTTGCAGACCTAACTAGATCAAATTTCAGATCAGCTACTCTTACTGATGTCTCTAAGTAATAAGAGTCAATGGGAGTTTCTTTAGATAAGCCCTCAGCCTTGTTAATTAGTCTAGTTGACAAGTAACACTAAATGTAGCCTAATTTAATGTGGCTAATTTATACTCTACCTCACTTGAGGTTAAATGTACCTACCTAACAACAAGTAGCTAGATATTTTGTGCATTGTCTGAACTTCACCATTAGCTTTCGTCCGGTTAGCTCTTCTATATCACCATTAGATGTAATGGTGATCATCCAGCAATACACAAAATAGATACACACAAAATAATGAGTACAAGATGAAATATTATAGAGACACTCCAATCAGAGTTATCTCAAAGTTTAAATCCCACCCTGGATAGGGTCAGCACAAATGATATAATACATCCACTACTGACTAGCTTAAGTCTAGTCGTGATAATTCCTACCTAAGAACTATAAATTTATTTAGTCTAGGCTTGTACCAAATTCAGCACAATCTCAGCCTAAATTCTACCTAATAAGATTGGTAAAGATTATTGTGGTGCAGTAAGGTGAATATAATTGTGCTGTATTTTTGTTTTTTTTTTGTTTTTATAGTTTATAAGTGTGCACTTGCACACACAAGTGAAAACATATAAAGGTTATGAGCTGATGCTCCTGGTGACCTAAAGATTCTTACTTCAGTATGAAGTATAGGTCTAAGTGTTGTGGGTAACTGACTGTGTCCCACGAGTGCTACCTTATACATGAGGTGAAAGTAGTAATGAATTGGGGTGACTTAGACTAACTTATGTGTTATGCTGTTGGCAGACACAATTAATTAAATGGTTAGTCTAGACTACATCACACAAGGATTAGTTATTACTAATTAGTATTTATAATTATAATATACATTTATCCGGTTCGAAGGACTATAATGTGGGACATTTGGGGCTTGACTCTATTTATTTAATTAATAATGTAATGAATTCAATTACGAAGGACCACCCGCTTTTATAGCAAAGAGGGAAACTAATAAAATGTGATCATTGGATATTCCTAGAGGAACCAGTAACTATGGATAAATACTAGAGAATATAATCACTTATATAATTAATGGGCTGTATATAATTTAATTGAATCAAAGCCTCAAACACCTACATTGGGGGGTAATACTAGAACTTCATATATATCTAGGAAATAGTGTGGTTCATGCACCAGTTCATTATGTAATAACCTAATCCTATGACCACTTATAGAATCAATAAAATAGTCACCAATAAGAACATAGATTATGAACACCAGAAATTAAAGATTATAATAAACAAGTGTTATTCCAGAAAACAGTGATCCGTAATAGTAATACACTACAGATAATGTAATTAATGGAATACGGAAAAGGGTCTTAGCTTGAAGACGTTTTCCAAGACATCGGTCATGAATCATCCTCGGAATCTCCTGAACTCATCATGGAACACTGGGAGATGATTAACACGGGAAATGACAGCTTGGGAAATTCTTCACACACAAGCTGTAAATCAAGATATATTCAGTAGCAACATGTTAGGCTGCTAAATATCTATGTTCAAGAAATTAAAATGGAGAGTGGAAACAGATAATAACCTGTGTTTTATTTTAGTCGCTCGGCGTGACGACAAGCTACCCAGCTATAACCTATCCATAATGATGCATCAAAAGGAAATTAAGGTACTTAGCTAACAGGGCACTGTGTAAGTTGAGGCTTGCCGAAGCTCGCGTCCTAGGTTCTGGCGTCGTGCTAATGAACACGTGGCGTCGAGCCTAGCCTAGATGTTGACCCGCTTCTCTGGCCGGTCACATTGGGCTACACGGAACAAATTAACAGGTTCCAGGCTGAACGTCAAGTTAATTCTCGTTGACGATTCACCACGATGTTTCCTGTGACCTGACACCAGCTAAGTTGCTGTATTCTGCAACAATTCACACCTCACAGTGGCGACTTTCCTCTCTCGTGGACGCCTACACACGTGGCGTCCTCTCCAGTAATATGGCGTCTCCTCTGCCCCCCGCTCCGCGTCCCGCATTTGATACACAAATTATTTACTACGAATAATATAATTTCTCGCAGTTGCGACTGAAATGCTTGGATAAGGGCGGGTTTATTATTCAGAGGAGTTAAATATTATTATTTGCTCGTTTTACGATGGTAAACGAGCAATGGAGATGAATTAAAGTCTCTCCTGGGCATTCACGCGTGACGTTAAATTTATTACCAGATAACAGTTGTAACTAGAAACGCTCTATTTGGCATTATTTGGGAGTCAGGTTATCTGTAAATAATTATCACACAGAACACTGTTTGTTTTTAGAGAATCAAACTCAATTCTCTGACACACTGGATATAGATGTGTTTATTATGGTGGAATCTGACGCAATACTGGCGTCTGGTGACGTAAGAGTTCTAGCCTTATTGCACAGATGCAATTATTAGTACATGTGAACTCTACGGTTGGTTAATTTTAATTACTACAGTGATTAGTAGATTTAGTAATAATTAATAATAATACAACAGTGTTGCATTATGTAGGAAATTTCCAACATAACTCCGGGGGGGAGAATTTTCGGGTCGCAGTGTAATGTGGAGTACTGACATACCCATCCCGAAGTTAGTATTAATATTAGTATATTAGTATGTTAGTATGTTAGTACACACATAACGAATGTCCCGTATTTGTCAAGGACATACAAGAAACTTAAGTCTTGCAGATTTCATGTTAAATTGAACATGTTGTTATGAATTACCTAAAGCTGATAACTAAGAAAGCTTACGACAAACTCTGGGGCTGGTGTCGCTATGACATGTAATGTGTATGTTACAAAGTCTCAAAGGCTGCAAACTCTCAGATATTCTGGATAAATAATGTTATTTATAGCCTATACAATAATTAAGAATTTAAATCACACAATTCAAATAACAGAGAATCTACTGTGATGAGAATGTCCTGGGTCATTAACTTGTAATGATTTGTTACTTGACATCACACCACAGTATCATCATGGTCACTTAAATGGGATGTAAAGGGATTTACTCTTGGTCAGAGCTGTAATAGGTTTGCAGTTTCCGCTTGCATTGTTGAGCAGCAGCTCTAGTGGGGCGGTTGCTCGGTGGATCAGAATTACTGTCCTCGGAAACTACTGGAGAAGCTGGTTCTGGTAGACACTCTCGTTCTGCTAATTCGAGAGGTACCAACTTCTCCAAGGTTTTACCAACTTCTTCAAGGTTTTTAGAGTAGTGTTGCCTCGGCATAAAACTTTCACTACTCACAGGATACCTTGATGATCTGGATGAATGGCAACAATTTTGCCTATGGGCCACTCTGACCTTGGTCCATCACTGTCGACTAATACTAGGTCCCCTGGTTTAAGCTGTACTTTATTATAAGGACTCGAAGCTCCGTAGTGGTACTCTCGTAGAGATGTGAGGTACTCTCGAGTCCACACCTCATTCCACCTGTCAATGACTCTTGAGAGATGCTGGTAACTTTCTACCAAGTCACTTCTTGTCACATGTGAAGGGTCTACGGGGTCCTCTTCGGCTAAAGGTATGAGAGGGCTCAGTAGGCCTCCATGTATCAAGTGTGAGGGACTCAGAGGTTCTCGTTGGGAGAAATCATCAGACAGGTATGTTAATGGGCGGTTATTGACTCGCGTCTCGATTTCCACAACAATGGGTTGGAGTTCGGAATAACTGACCTTTTGTCTGTGTAAGGTTTTTCTTAAACACTTCTTAACAGTGCCTATCATTCGCTCATAGAACCCACCTTGCCAAGGGGCTCTTGGTGCCATAAATTTCCAGTGACATTGTCGTCTCTGCAGGACTGACTGTACTTCTGGATGGTTCCAGACTTCTCGCAGAAAAGCTTCTCCTGCTACAAAATTGTAACCATTGTCCGATATCATTAGTTTGGGACAAGATCTGCGAGCTGCAAATCTGCGGAAGGCTTGGATGAAGGCTTCAGCACTCATATCTGAAGTCACTTCTAAATGTACACCTCTGGTTGTAGCACACGTAAAGAGGCAAATGTAAGCTTTCACTGGTATCTTATCTGGGTTGCCAGTGAGAAGTAAGGCTCCTGTGTAATCAACACCAGTGGTTTCAAAAGAGCGAAGATGAACCACTCTTTCCTCAGGGAGTGGTGGAGGTCCTGGGTAAGGACATACTCTAGCATCGTATCTTTTACAGATTACACAGAATTTAATAATTGACTTGACTGTCTGACGACCTTGAGGAAGCCAGTACTTCTGTCTAAGGTCGGTGAGAGTATCTAACACTCCACCATGTAAAGTACCATATTGATGGTGATGTAAAATTAGATGTTTGGTCATGATGTGGTGACGTGGTAGAAGAATTGGATTCTTTGTGTCCAGATCAATTTTTGCATGAAGCAAACGTCCTCCACATCTTAGTATATTATGAGTGTTGGCATCATACCAGATACCTAGAGACTTAGTTAACTTATCTGGAAGATTTTCATACTCGCTTCTATGTGTCTCTTGTTGTGCACGCTTGATCCAGTAGAGGATAGGATTGGGAAACTTATGTCGAATTCCTATCTTAGCAAGAAAGTCAAACACATGTGCAGTCACTCTTAATAACTTACTTAAGTTAGGATAATTGTGAGGATCAATGGCTAAGATTCGTTGAGGTTCTGGTTCTTTCATGGGAGTGGTGATATTGGTCACTATGACTTGTGGCTTTTGTTTGGGCCACTGACCACCAACAAGCCATGAAGGTCCATTGAACCACAGCGAAGACTTGATAAGTTGTTTTAGTGTTAATCCTCGAGATAAATAATCTGCAGGATTGTCCTTAGTAGGAACATGTCTGAATTTATATCCAACAGATAACTCATGAACTTCCCTAACACGATTACTGACGTAGGGAGTCTTATTGTTGTTGTTTCTTACCCATTGTAAGACTGCCTCATTGTCTGACCACAAGACAATCTCACCAAAGTGGATATTATTGAGTGTCTTTGTCAGGCAATGAGCCAATCTTACTCCCACCAGCAATGCAGTCAACTCCATTTGAGGTAAAGATCTCTTCTTAATGGGAGCAACTCTTGCTTTAGATGTGAGCAAAATTGATTGTGCACTATTAACTAAGTAGGCTACAGCGCCATATGCTTTGCCAGAGGCATCGCAGAAAACGTGCAAATTTGTGGGCAAGTTTGGTCCTGAAGCATTACGAGGAAATTTCAAAACACCTAACTGATTAAAATCCGTTGAGAGTATCTGCCATTTAGCTTGTAACTCACTTGGTAACGGATCATCCCATCCCATATGTTTCTGCCAGCACTCCTGCATTAGGAGTTTGCCCCTTATTAATATAGGACTAAGTAAGATTAAAGGGTCAAATGGTTGACTGACAAACGAGAGCAATGTTCTCATGGTAAGGGTTGAGTTATCGGTTTGTACTGACTTGACATTCATCTCGTCAGTACTTGTGTTCCATTCCACGCCTAGAACCTTTAATTGATTGGGTACCTGATAACCTGGAAATTCTTTTTCGTTTACCTGGTTTAGTAATTCATTATTTGAGGCCCATGACTGTAGTGGCATATTGGCTCCTAATAGCTCACGGTTAGCCTCATGGTAGATTTCTACCAAATTGGTTTGATCATTAGTAGTTCGCTGGAAATTGTCGACAAGTTGTCGCTAATGTCTGCCTTATAAGGGCTATTTGACTTCCTCAAATGTGTGTCTAATGTTGCTTGCAACAGAAACGGGGAGGACATAGCTCCGAATAATACTGAGGCAAAACGATATGTGATGATATCACTGTTAGGATCCAGTGGGTCCTTAATCCAGAGAAACTTAGTGTAGTTACGATCTTCCTCCTGCAAACCTACTCGGAGGAAAGCCTTGCTAATATCAGCAGTATAGGCGAAAATACCAGTGCGGAAGCGTAACAGCACATCATGTAGCCTTTGTGTTAGGCTAGGTCCCGTTTGGAGACATTCATTTAAAGACACACTGCTTGGCTTCACTTTAGCACTACAGTTGAAGACAATACGGATAGGTGTTGTCAATGAGTCTTTCACCACAGCGTGATGAGGTAAATGACCTATTTTTCGGTCATCGTTATCAACAACTTCAATAAATCTACTGTTAAGTTGTTGTTGGATGAGTTGATGATACATGTTCAGTTTGTCTGGCTGCTTCTGTAGTCGTGCTAATTGAGACTGCAATTGTGAGGCTGCCATAAAATAATTAACTGGAAGTTGTGGATGATTCAACTTCCATGGGAGTCTTACCCAGTATTGTTTATTTTCATAGACAACTGTATCCAGATATTGCTGGTAAGTCCACATATTATCAGGGCTTGGTTGCTCAGGGATAATACCTAAAGTGTCTAAATCCCACAGACGATGTACAGGTGGATCAGACTCAATATCTTCAGATATTTCTCTGAAACTTAGGGGTGACTGTTCCAAGCCTAGTCACGCCACTATTATATTGTTAGACTGTTGGTTTGTTGACGCTGGATTTTGTCGGAAAAGCACTGGTCCAGTAAGCAATTTGCCTCCAGCAGATGACAACAAATTCATTCCGTGTTGTCTGGTGCATCCAGTTATAAATTTGTAATAATGATCCGCGCCTATAAGTATTCCAGCATCAGTGAGGCAGTCAGAGTTTATTTTGTAGTCTGCTAGCCTCATGCGGTTTCGTCTAAGATGTTTCGCAGTGCGTGCTAACCCTGTGACCTGCAGGTCTGTAGGAAGTTTATCTACTACTACCGCTTGTATTGGACTAGTGGAAGATCCAAGTCTCACTAATACCTTAACTACTTGGTATTCACGAGGTCCACTATTAGTCAAGAAACCAGAAATATTTAACCTCACACTTTTGGCAGGTTTTAATTTCAACTGCTCTACTAACTGTTGTGTAATGAAGGTTTTCTGTGATCCTTGATCAAAAAGACCTCTAGTGTTAACTCTAGATCTTCCGTTTATTAGTCTAAGTTGAGCTGTAGGCAGAGTGGTATTATTGCCCGACTCAGTAGCAAGTACATTTATTTCTTGATGCACTTTGCAATATTGCACTGTGGTAGAATTCGTGGAATTCTCCCCAGTGGTCATGGATTGAGTAGAACTTTTTCTACTTAAGGCGTAGTGATGTACACCTTGGTTGCATTTATTGCAGGAACGTAGCTGCACTACACATTTTTTGGGATCATGAGAGCCCATGCACTTGGTGCACTTGTGTATTTCTTGCAACCTTTTAATCCTAGCATTATAAGTAGGATAAACAGAGCATTGGTAGGTGGCATGTCTTTGATTACAAAGCAGACACCTTCTTTCCTTGGTTGACTTGGTCTCTTTAGTAGACAAGTCATTGGTTATCTCTGAAGGAGACACCGAATAAGTACCTACATTTCCACTTCTTTTTCCAGTGGATGGAGTAGTCTTAGATTTATATTTACCAGACTTATTCAAAGTCTGTTTGGGTTTGACTGAAGTGTCAGTATTAGTTGGTTTAGACTCAGGTTTAATTTTATCATGGGTCTTCAACCTGTTAACCGTTATTCTCAGTCCCTCGAATATTTGGTCAAGAGTGAGAAACTCGGTTTTATAATGTGAGCAGAACTCTGTCAAGACATTTCGAGGCAATTTCCTCTGCAAAAGTAACTTGATTGACCATTCTGAAGCTGGTATATCAACTTTAGTACCTAAGGCCTTTACTAGAGACTCTACTTCTAGTCTGAAGCTTTGAAGTGACTCTGGTCTACTATTTGGTGCTTTCAGATCTAGCAATTGGTAATAAAGGTTAGCTATACTCAACTCTTCGTTGCAATAGTTTAACTTTAACAGTTTTATAGCTTCCTCATAATTACTCTCATCGAAAGTTAGGTTATGTATGACCTTTTTAGCCTCTCCTTTGAGAAGACTAAGTAGGTATGAGAATTTAGAAACCTTGTCAAGAAACGATTTCTTATGTATATGAACTTCAAATGAAGTCCAAAAATTGTCCCAATTTTCTGTATCTAACCCTGAAAATGTAGGTAAGTCTAAAGTAGGGAAACGAACCTCTGGTAGTTGGTTCCTGAATTGAGACCCTGAGTTACTGGTATTGGATTTAGATTGGTTTGCTAGTTTAGATAGCATGTAAAGTTTACCTTGTGTCTCATTTTCATACTGGGAGATATCGTCTACAATTTGACTTACTTCATCAAGATCAGTTTCTATGGTATTCAGTAGAGCAATGTAAGACTGACTTGCAGACCTAACTAGATCAAATTTCAGATCAGCTACTCTTACTGATGTCTCTAAGTAATAAGAGTCAATGGGAGTTTCTTTAGATAAGCCCTCAGCCTTGTTAATTAGTCTAGTTGACAAGTAACACTAAATGTAGCCTAATTTAATGTGGCTAATTTATACTCTACCTCACTTGAGGTTAAATGTACCTACCTAACAACAAGTAGCTAGATATTTTGTGCATTGTCTGAACTTCACCATTAGCTTTCGTCCGGTTAGCTCTTCTATATCACCATTAGATGTAATGGTGATCATCCAGCAATACACAAAATAGATACACACAAAATAATGAGTACAAGATGAAATATTATAGAGACACTCCAATCAGAGTTATCTCAAAGTTTAAATCCCACCCTGGATAGGGTCAGCACAAATGATATAATACATCCACTACTGACTAGCTTAAGTCTAGTCGTGATAATTCCTACCTAAGAACTATAAATTTATTTAGTCTAGGCTTGTACCAAATTCAGCACAATCTCAGCCTAAATTCTACCTAATAAGATTGGTAAAGATTATTGTGGTACAGTAAGGTGAATATAATTGTGCTGTATTTTTGTTTTTTTTTTGTTTTTATAGTTTATAAGTGTGCACTTGCACACACAAGTGAAAACATATAAAGGTTATGAGCTGATGCTCCTGGTGACCTAAAGATTCTTACTTCAGTATGAAGTATAGGTCTAAGTGTTGTGGGTAACTGACTGTGTCCCACGAGTGCTACCTTATACATGAGGTGAAAGTAGTAATGAATTGGGGTGACTTAGACTAACTTATGTGTTATGCTGTTGGCAGACACAATTAATTAAATGGTTAGTCTAGACTACATCACACAAGGATTAGTTATTACTAATTAGTATTTATAATTATAATATACATTTATCCGGTTCGAAGGACTATAATGTGGGACATTTGGGGCTTGACTCTATTTATTTAATTAATAATGTAATGAATTCAATTACGAAGGACCACCCGCTTTTATAGCAAAGAGGGAAACTAATAAAATGTGATCATTGGATATTCCTAGAGGAACCAGTAACTATGGATAAATACTAGAGAATATAATCACTTATATAATTAATGGGCTGTATATAATTTAATTGAATCAAAGCCTCAAACACCTACATTGGGGGGTAATACTAGAACTTCATATATATCTAGGAAATAGTGTGGTTCGTGCACCAGTTCATTATGTAATAACCTAATCCTATGACCACTTATAGAATCAATAAAATAGTCACCAATAAGAACATAGATTATGAACACCAGAAATTAAAGATTATAATAAACAAGTGTTATTCCAGAAAACAGTGATCCGTAATAGTAATACACTACAGATAATGTAATTAATGGAATACGGAAAAGGGTCTTAGCTTGAAGACGTTTTCCAAGACATCGGTCATGAATCATCCTCGGAATCTCCTGAACTCATCATGGAACACTGGGAGATGATTAACACGGGAAATGACAGCTTGGGAAATTCTTCACACACAAGCTGTAAATCAAGATATATTCAGTAGCAACATGTTAGGCTGCTAAATATCTATGTTCAAGAAATTAAAATGGAGAGTGGAAACAGATAATAACCTGTGTTTTATTTTAGTCGCTCGGCGTGACGACAAGCTACCCAGCTATAACCTATCCATAATGATGCATCAAAAGGAAATTAAGGTACTTAGCTAACAGGGCACTGTGTAAGTTGAGGCTTGCCGAAGCTCGCGTCCTAGGTTCTGGCGTCGTGCTAATGAACACGTGGCGTCGAGCCTAGCCTAGATGTTGACCCGCTTCTCTGGCCGGTCACATTGGGCTACACGGAACAAATTAACAGGTTCCAGGCTGAACGTCAAGTTAATTCTCGTTGACGATTCACCACGATGTTTCCTGTGACCTGACACCAGCTAAGTTGCTGTATTCTGCAACAATTCACACCTCACAGTGGCGACTTTCCTCTCTCGTGGACGCCTACACACGTGGCGTCCTCTCCAGTAATATGGCGTCTCCTCTGCCCCCCGCTCCGCGTCCCGCATTTGATACACAAATTATTTACTACGAATAATATAATTTCTCGCAGTTGCGACTGAAATGCTTGGATAAGGGCGGGTTTATTATTCAGAGGAGTTAAATATTATTATTTGCTCGTTTTACGATGGTAAACGAGCAATGGAGATGAATTAAAGTCTCTCCTGGGCATTCACGCGTGACGTTAAATTTATTACCAGATAACAGTTGTAACTAGAAACGCTCTATTTGGCATTATTTGGGAGTCAGGTTATCTGTAAATAATTATCACACAGAACACTGTTTGTTTTTAGAGAATCAAACTCAATTCTCTGACACACTGGATATAGATGTGTTTATTATGGTGGAATCTGACGCAATACTGGCGTCTGGTGACGTAAGAGTTCTAGCCTTATTGCACAGATGCAATTATTAGTACATGTGAACTCTACGGTTGGTTAATTTTAATTACTACAGTGATTAGTAGATTTAGTAATAATTAATAATAATACAACAGTGTTGCATTATGTAGGAAATTTCCAACATAACTCCGGGGGGGAGAATTTTCGGGTCGCAGTGTAATGTGGAGTACTGACATACCCATCCCGAAGTTAGTATTAATATTAGTATATTAGTATGTTAGTATGTTAGTACACACATAACGAATGTCCCGTATTTGTCAAGGACATACAAGAAACTTAAGTCTTGCAGATTTCATGTTAAATTGAACATGTTGTTATGAATTACCTAAAGCTGATAACTAAGAAAGCTTACGACAAACTCTGGGGCTGGTGTCGCTATGACATGTAATGTGTATGTTACAAAGTCTCAAAGGCTGCAAACTCTCAGATATTCTGGATAAATAATGTTATTTATAGCCTATACAATAATTAAGAATTTAAATCACACAATTCAAATAACAGAGAATCTACTGTGATGAGAATGTCCTGGGTCATTAACTTGTAATGATTTGTTACTTGACATCACACCACAGTATCATCATGGTCACTTAAATGGGATGTAAAGGGATTTACTCTTGGTCAGAGCTGTAATAGGTTTGCAGTTTCCGCTTGCATTGTTGAGCAGCAGCTCTAGTGGGGCGGTTGCTCGGTGGATCAGAATTACTGTCCTCGGAAACTACTGGAGAAGCTGGTTCTGGTAGACACTCTCGTTCTGCTAATTCGAGAGGTACCAACTTCTCCAAGGTTTTACCAACTTCTTCAAGGTTTTTAGAGTAGTGTTGCCTCGGCATAAAACTTTCACTACTCACAGGATACCTTGATGATCTGGATGAATGGCAACAATTTTGCCTATGGGACACTCTGACCTTGGTCCATCACTGTCGACTAATACTAGGTCCCCTGGTTTAAGCTGTACTTTATTATAAGGACTCGAAGCTCCGTAGTGGTACTCTCGTAGAGATGTGAGGTACTCTCGAGTCCACACCTCATTCCACCTGTCAATGACTCTTGAGAGATGCTGGTAACTTTCTACCAAGTCACTTCTTGTCACATGTGAAGGGTCTACGGGGTCCTCTTCGGCTAAAGGTATGAGAGGGCTCAGTAGGCCTCCATGTATCAAGTGTGAGGGACTCAGAGGTTCTCGTTGGGAGAAATCATCAGACAGGTATGTTAATGGGCGGTTATTGACTCGCGTCTCGATTTCCACAACAATGGTTTGGAGTTCGGAATAACTGACCTTTTGTCTGTGTAAGGTTTTTCTTAAACACTTCTTAACAGTGCCTATCATTCGCTCATAGAACCCACCTTGCCAAGGGGCTCTTGGTGCCATAAATTTCCAGTGACATTGTCGTCTCTGCAGGACTGACTGTACTTCTGGATGGTTCCAGACTTCTCGCAGAAAAGCTTCTCCTGCCACAAAATTGTAACCATTGTCCGATATCATTAGTTTGGGACAAGATCTGCGAGCTGCAAATCTGCGGAAGGCTTGGATGAAGGCTTCAGCACTCATATCTGAAGTCACTTCTAAATGTACACCTCTGGTTGTAGCACACGTAAAGAGGCAAATGTAAGCTTTCACTGGTATCTTATCTGGGTTGCCAGTGAGAAGTAAGGCTCCTGTGTAATCAACACCAGTGGTTTCAAAAGAGCGAAGATGAACCACTCTTTCCTCAGGGAGTGGTGGAGGTCCTGGGTAAGGACATACTCTAGCATCGTATCTTTTACAGATTACACAGAATTTAATAATTGACTTGACTGTCTGACGACCTTGAGGAAGCCAGTACTTCTGTCTAAGGTCGGTGAGAGTATCTAACACTCCACCATGTAAAGTACCATATTGATGGTGATGTAAAATTAGATGTTTGGTCATGATGTGGTGACGTGGTAGAAGAATTGGATTCTTTGTGTCCAGATCAATTTTTGCATGAAGCAAACGTCCTCCACATCTTAGTATATTATGAGTGTTGGCATCATACCAGATACCTAGAGACTTAGTTAACTTATCTGGAAGATTTTCATACTCGCTTCTATGTGTCTCTTGTTGTGCACGCTTGATCCAGTAGAGGATAGGATTGGGAAACTTATGTCGAATTCCTATCTTAGCAAGAAAGTCAAACACATGTGCAGTCACTCTTAATAACTTACTTAAGTTAGGATAATTGTGAGGATCAATGGCTAAGATTCGTTGAGGTTCTGGTTCTTTCATGGGAGTGGTGATATTGGTCACTATGACTTGTGGCTTTTGTTTGGGCCACTGACCACCAACAAGCCATGAAGGTCCATTGAACCACAGCGAAGACTTGATAAGTTGTTTTAGTGTTAATCCTCGAGATAAATAATCTGCAGGATTGTCCTTAGTAGGAACATGTCTGAATTTATATCCAACAGATAACTCATGAACTTCCCTAACACGATTACTGACGTAGGGAGTCTTATTGTTGTTGTTTCTTACCCATTGTAAGACTGCCTCATTGTCTGACCACAAGACAATCTCACCAAAGTGGATATTATTGAGTGTCTTTGTCAGGCAATGAGCCAATCTTACTCCCACCAGCAATGCAGTCAACTCCATTTGAGGTAAAGATCTCTTCTTAATGGGAGCAACTCTTGCTTTAGATGTGAGCAAAATTGATTGTGCACTATTAACTAAGTAGGCTACAGCGCCATATGCTTTGCCAGAGGCATCGCAGAAAACGTGCAAATTTGTGGGCAAGTTTGGTCCTGAAGCATTACGAGGAAATTTCAAAACACCTAACTGATTAAAATCCGTTGAGAGTATCTGCCATTTAGCTTGTAACTCACTTGGTAACGGATCATCCCATCCCATATGTTTCTGCCAGCACTCCTGCATTAGGAGTTTGCCCCTTATTAATATAGGACTAAGTAAGATTAAAGGGTCAAATGGTTGACTGACAAACGAGAGCAATGTTCTCATGGTAAGGGTTGAGTTATCGGTTTGTACTGACTTGACATTCATCTCGTCAGTACTTGTGTTCCATTCCACGCCTAGAACCTTTAATTGATTGGGTACCTGATAACCTGGAAATTCTTTTTCGTTTACCTGGTTTAGTAATTCATTATTTGAGGCCCATGACTGTAGTGGCATATTGGCTCCTAATAGCTCACGGTTAGCCTCATGGTAGATTTCTACCAAATTGGTTTGATCATTAGTAGTTCGCTGGAAATTGTCGACAAGTTGTCGCTAATGTCTGCCTTATAAGGGCTATTTGACTTCCTCAAATGTGTGTCTAATGTTGCTTGCAACAGAAACGGGGAGGACATAGCTCCGAATAATACTGAGGCAAAACGATATGTGATGATATCACTGTTAGGATCCAGTGGGTCCTTAATCCAGAGAAACTTAGTGTAGTTACGATCTTCCTCCTGCAAACCTACTCGGAGGAAAGCCTTGCTAATATCAGCAGTATAGGCGAAAATACCAGTGCGGAAGCGTAACAGCACATCATGTAGCCTTTGTGTTAGGCTAGGTCCCGTTTGGAGACATTCATTTAAAGACACACTGCTTGGCTTCACTTTAGCACTACAGTTGAAGACAATACGGATAGGTGTTGTCAATGAGTCTTTCACCACAGCGTGATGAGGTAAATGACCTATTTTTCGGTCATCGTTATCAACAACTTCAATAAATCTACTGTTAAGTTGTTGTTGTGGGAACCGACCTGTGAGATTTATATTTATTTAATTTATATGAATTTATATTTACGTTAATTTATATACTTCGATAGCAATTTGTATAATGATAAGTGGACTGTATTTCTGCAATAATCTCATAATCTCACAAATCGATCCTCTACACATTAGGGGGGGGGGTTATTAAATTAATATATATATGCAGCCAATCAAACTACAGAAATAACTACATACATTAAAGAGGTTCCTTATCTTATAGTACAGCAGGTTAGTCCACCAGGTATAACTAGGGTGTAGACACCAAATTATCCTCTTTGAGGTAGCTTCCATATCACCCAGTAACTGGTGCACAAATCTTGCATCCTCGTCTTGACCTGTCAAAAGTGCGCTAGCTGTGAAGCCAGATACCTATATATGACAAGTATATCAGAGAAAATACTGTACATGGAACAATAAAGACCTGGCTTAATTACCTTTAGTTTGAGGCTTCCACGTGCTCTAACCGGGTCACCCTATATAATGACATTAATATCCATAAATGAAAGATACATGGGTTTCGGAAAGAACACTTAACTTGATTTGTAGACAGCGTGTTGATAATGGTACACTTCTGGTTTCCATAACACTACGTCCAAGTAAAATTAACAGGAGCCGTATTTGCTCCTGTGAGCCTCTGGTCTCAGTATAAACAATGGCAATGTCTAACACTCCATACTACTGACGCCTGGCCGACATTGTCCAGATATGATAGGAGCCGAATTTGCTCCACGCGTCTCGGATGTGACACAACAATGGCTGCCCCCCTTCCTCACCCTGACGCCTGGCTTACATTGTCCAGATTTCAGAAAGTGATAGAAGGGTCACATTTACTCTACTTTAATATTGATAATTAAGTTAATTTATATAAGATGTTTTATGATGGTAAAGTCCAAAGACTAATGTATTTAAGAATAATTCCCAGCAAAATAGCTGGTGAATTATAATAGTATGTGGTGATGATATCCCGTTTTCTTTAGACGGTAATTCCACTACAAGTTACGTTTTCTATGGGTAACTTGTTTATACAATACAGCTATTATCTGTATGATTATTAAATGGTGTCGGATTTTCCGACATAATTCCCCAGGGGGCTGCTAACGGGTCGAAGTCCTCTTTAGAACAGACGAACACCGATACTCCTCCTTCGAATTATTAGATTAATCACACATTTGTGCGTCTGTTCGTACAGGACGGATGTCCCGTACTAGAGTTGCAGGGGTTAGAAGTCTAATGCGATTTCATTTCCCTGTCAACTCTTGAAAGGCTAATATTCAAGCCTAATTACATATTATTTAACCCAGAAGACTGGATGAGATCAAGTACTACAGTCAAGTATGATTCAGGGACTGCAGTGAGATCAGTGACATTAGATATAACTTGAAGTTTGTTCAGGTAACTGGTCACTGATATATAAACACTGAGGCCCATGGAATACATCTTGATTAAATAATAAATGTATCAAATCAGTCATCAGATTTATTAGGGTTTAATTTAGTTAATTGATTCAGAAGATTGAATAGCTCATCATTAAAGTAAAGTATGGTTCTGAGACTGCAGTGGGTTCAGTGACATTGGTCGCAGTGACTTGTAGCTGTTTTAGGCTACTGTTCACTGATTTGCCACTGAGGCCTCATGAAATCATCTCCAGCTTTAAATGATGATACTAACATCAACCTCTGTTACTATAGTCAGCTGTAATCTCCTTAGTATAATGCTACTGGAGAAATATAATCAGCTGACAAATTTAGTTTCTATTGGTATTGTTTATCTGCAGGCATAGGTCTCCTCAGGCTTGATACTGGGCCTGAGAGTAATTTACCTCCTGCAGAGTTTAACATGGTTATACCCTGATATTTAGTAGGGCTACCGATGAATCGATGACAATAGTCTGTCCCTACAAGGAGACCGAAGTCAGTGAGGTGATCAGACTTAATATTATCTGCCAATTTTATTCCTCTATTTCTCAGGAATTTGGCTGTTGCTCTCAGACCTTGAACTTGTAGGTCTACTGGTATTTTGTCCACCACAATGGCTTGTACTCGACAGACGTACCTGCCTAAGCGTACTGATGGTTGTACCACCTGGTAGACTTGAGGTCCTGCATCTGTTACAAACCCTGAGATGTTGAATGACATCTGGGCTACAGGCCTTAATTGTAATTCATCTGCCAACTTTTTAGTGATATATGTTCTCTGGGATCCTTGGTCAAACAACCCACGGGTATGGACCTTGGCCCTCTTATTCAGGATGGTAATTTGGGCAGTAGGCAAAGTCGTATTACCTTTAGACTTTGCCGATTGGACACTCTTTGTTGGTTGCACCTTGCAGTACTGTACTGTGGTGGGAATGCTATCTTCCACCTTGGGGTTTGGAGACGTTGTTTTGGTGTCTCTGCACAATGCTGCATGGTGCTGACCTTTGTTACACCTATTACAGGTGTGTAATTGGGTATCACAGTCCTTGATGTTATGTTTCCTGAGGCACCTCGTGCAATGTTGCAAATCCTTGAGTCGCTCAACACGGGCGTCACTATCAGGAAAATTAGAGCAGTGGTACATTGAATGTTTCTCATTGCAGAACAAACATGTTCCATAGCTTCCAGTACCCTCTGGTGTCACGTTCTTGGGTGACACAGTAACTATAGGCTTGGAGGGTCCCACTGCATATACGCCCACACTGCTACTGTTCCACTTTGGTGTTGAATTATATTGTCTAGATTGATTTGGAGTACCTTTGGTACTCTGTGGTTTACTATTATTGGTTTCTGGGGGTTTACTTGGTGGTTTTAATTTGTCATGTGTTCGTAATTGATGAACTACTGACTTTAAACCTTCAGATATTTCATTCATGGATAAGATGCTTTTATTGTAATGAGCACTCATTTGTCTCAATATGTCCCTAGGTATTTTCTCCTGGACAATTATTTTCAAGACCCACTCAGCCCCGTTTGTATCTGCTGTCAGGCTGAGGGCATTGATCAGTGATTCTACCTCCAGCTTGAAGACTTGGAGTGAATCAGCTGAAGCCTCCGGTGGGGGTAAATGCAACAGCTCATGAACTAAATGTGATGTTCTTACTTCTGGATCAGCATAATTATCCTTGAGGAGTTTTACTGCCAGATCATAGCCGTCATTAGTTAATCTCAGATGGGATACTACTGTTTTAGCCTCACCTGATAATTGGCCTTGCAAATAAGAGAATTTACTACTCTTTGGTAAAGATTGTTTTGAGTCTACAAGGTCAACGAATTTGTTCCAAAATTCGTCCCAATCTTCCTCATCTTTTCCTGAGAAAGTGGGTAAATTAATTGGAGGGAGTCGAGCTTCTGCTTGACTCGTATTAGATGCAACTGTTGTTGTTGTTGCTGTTGCCTTGTTCTGGGCAATTAATTTGACATAAGGCTGTAACGTGGCCTGAGTGTGATCTTCATAATTCGCAAGATCAACCATAATGTCGTCTATTTCTGTTTCTGATAAATTGGTGTTGGCAAGTTCAGCCACATATGTTGCTATTTGACATTTGATTTGCTCAAATTTACCTGCAGCTGCTTGATAATAGCTTTCCAGGTCAGCATAATCAACTTGAGATTGTTGTGACAAATCTTCACATTTCTTGATCTGTCTTGTTAAGTGGCCTTTAAGATCTGCAAGGGTTCTTTTCATTCTCCCTGCATTATCCATACTGGCTCGTTGGTGAAGCCTTGTGGGACTTGTACTTGGGCTGCTCATAATACTGAACAAACACTAATGGTAGCCTAGGGTAAATTCTGCACTCACTAGGCAATAATCCTACCTCTACTAGAGGTTAGCACTTAAAATTAATACACATTATATATATACAATCATACACACTAATAATTTGAGTGATAAACCAGTGTCACTGGAAGTACCTTTAGGTTAGCTCTTCTATATCACCCTAGGATGGTAGAGACACTAATTAATCACTCAAAGGTGTAATGATCATAAGTAAATTATTATATATACAACTCAATTCGAGTTGATAAAAATTACACCCAAAATAGGGTCTGGACCATTCATTAATGGTGTTAGGTTGATCAATATAGTACAACTGACTATGGTAATAATGGGACTAAGATGAGCAATAATAGTTCAACTAGTCAATGTTAATATCCTACCCTGTTGTGGGTTGACAATTAGTAAATATTATACTGTGATCACTAGTGCAATATATATTAAATGATTCTCTATTTTGGAGAAATAATATACACAACTATTGATAATAGCCTCTTAATTAGCCTCTATGAAACTTCTAATATTATCAAGAAGTATTAAATATTATTAGTGACCTCGCGAAATAAAGTCCACAAAATTCGTAGATAATCTCTCGCGAAATTTAACACCACAAAATCCGTGAACAATCTTGCGAGGACACAGCCACTAATTTGGCTGGCTTCTATATTAGCGCTGTCATTTCACAGAATAACACGCCACCAAATCTGTGGGTGTACATGAAACCGCTGACGAAGCTGATCTGAACTGAGCGGGGCTCGTGAACTCGTGAACTCGCACGAGTCAACGCCGCCGTCATTGACTGCTGGCTTTGTTTAAATAACACTGCACTAGTATATTTAATGAATCCACTGGTTAACTGGTTCATCCGGTACTAAGATGACCAAATGTGGGTTCAAAGGATCAAATAATCCGTCATCCGGTTCGAAGATGACCATATAATGTGGGAACCGACCTGTGAGATTTATATTTATTTGATTTGTATGAATTTATATTTACGTTAATTTATATACTTCGATAGCAATTTGTATAATGATAAGTGGACTGTATTTCTGCAATAATCTCATAATCTCACAAATCGATCCTCTACACATTAGGGGGGGGGGGGGGGTTATTAAATTAATATATATATGCAGCCAATCAAACTACAGAAATAACTACATACATTAAAGAGGTTCCTTATCTTATAGTACAGCAGGTTAGTCCACCAGGTATAACTAGGGTGTAGACACCAAATTATCCTCTTTGAGGTAGCTTCCATATCACCCAGTAACTGGTGCACAAATCTTGCATCCTCGTCTTGACCTGTCAAAAGTGCGCTAGCTGTGAAGCCAGATACCTATATATGACAAGTATATCAGAGAAAATACTGTACATGGAACAATAAAGACCTGGCTTAATTACCTTTAGTTTGAGGCTTCCACGTGGTCTAACCGGGTCACCCTATATAATGACATTAATGGCCATAAATGAAAGATACATGGGTTTCGGAAAGAACACTTAACTTGATTTGTAGACAGCGTGTTGATAATGGTACACTTCTGGTTTCCATAACACTACGTCCAAGTAAAATTAACAGGAGCCGTATTTGCTCCTGTGAGCCTCTGGTCTCAGTATAAACAATGGCAATGTCTAACACTCCATACTACTGACGCCTGGCCGACATTGTCCAGATATGATAGGAGCCGAATTTGCTCCACGCGTCTCGGATGTGACACAACAATGGCTGCCCCCCTTCCTCACCCTGACGCCTGGCTTACATTGTCCAGATTTCAGAAAGTGATAGAAGGGTCACATTTACTCTACTTTAATATTGATAATTAAGTTAATTTATATAAGATGTTTTATGATGGTAAAGTCCAAAGACTAATGTATTTAAGAATAATTCCCAGCAAAATAGCTGGGGAATTATAATAGTATGTGGTGATGATATCCCGTTTTCTTTAGACGGTAATTCCACTACAAGTTACGTTTTCTATGGGTAACTTGTTTATACAATACAGCTATTATCTGTATGATTATTAAATGGTGTCGGATTTTCCGACAGTTGTTGGATGAGTTGATGATACATGTTCAGTTTGTCTGGCTGCTTCTGTAGTCGTGCTAATTGAGACTGCAATTGTGAGGCTGCCATAAAATAATTAACTGGAAGTTGTGGATGATTCAACTTCCATGGGAGTCTTACCCAGTATTGTTTATTTTCATAGACAACTGTATCCAGATATTGCTGGTAAGTCCACATATTATCAGGGCTTGGTTGCTCAGGGATAATACCTAAAGTGTCTAAATCCCACAGACGATGTACAGGTGGATCAGACTCAATATCTTCAGATATTTCTCTGAAACTTAGGGGTGACTGTTCCAAGCCTAGTCACGCCACTATTATATTGTTAGACTGTTGGTTTGTTGACGCTGGATTTTGTCGGAAAAGCACCGGTCCAGTAAGCAATTTGCCTCCAGCAGATGACAACAAATTCATTCCGTGTTGTCTGGTGCATCCAGTTATAAATTTGTAATAATGATCCGCGCCTATAAGTATTCCAACATCAGTGAGGCAGTCAGAGTTTATTTTGTAGTCTGCTAGCCTCATGCGGTTTCGTCTAAGATGTTTCGCAGTGCGAGCTAACCCTGTGACCTGCAGGTCTGTAGGAAGTTTATCTACTACTACCGCTTGTATTGGACTAGTGGAAGATCCAAGTCTCACTAATACCTTAACTACTTGGTATTCACGAGGTCCACTATTAGTCAAGAAACCAGAAATATTTAACCTCACACTTTTGGTAGGTTTTAATTTCAACTGCTCTACTAACTGTTGTGTAATGAAGGTTTTCTCTGATCCTTGATGAAAAAGACCTCTAGTGTTAACTCTAGATCTTCCGTTTATTAGTCTAAGTTGAGCTGTAGGCAGAGTGGTATTATTGCCTGACTCAGTAGCAAGTACATTTATTTCTTGATGCACTTTGCAATATTGCACTGTGGTAGAATTCGTAGAATTCTCCCCAGTGGTCATGGATTGAGTAGAAGTTTTTCTACATAAGGCGTAGTGATGTACACCTTGGTTGCATTTATTGCAGGAACGTAGCTGCACTACACATTTTTTGGGATCATGAGAGCCCATGCACTTGGTGCACTTGTGTATTTCTTGCAACCTTTTAATCCTAGCATTATAAGTAGGATAAACAGAGCATTGGTAGGTGGCATGTCTTTGATTACAAAGCAGACACCTTCTTTCCTTGGTTGACTTGGTCTCTTTAGTAGACAAGTCATTGGTTATCTCAGAAGGAGACACCGAATAAGTACCTACATTTCCACTTCTTTTTCCAGTGGATGGAGTAGTCTTAGATTCATATTTACCAGACTTATTCAAAGTCTGTTTGGGTTTGACTGAAGTGTCAGTATTAGTTGGTTTAGACTCAGGTTTAATTTTATCATGGGTCTTCAACCTGTTAACCGTTATTCTCAGTCCCTCGAATATTTGGTCAAGAGTGAGAAACTCGGTTTTATAATGTGAGCAGAGCTCTGTCAAGACATTTCGAGGTAATATCCTCTGCAAAAGTAACTTGATTGACCATTCTGAAGCTGGTATATCAACTTTAGTACCTAAGGCCTTTACTAGAGACTCTACTTCTAGTCTGAAGCTTTGAAGTGACTCTGGTCTACTATTTGGTGCATTCAGATCTAGCAATTGGTAATAAAGGTTAGCTATACTCAACTCTTCGTTGCAATAATTTAACTTCAACAGTTTTATAGCTTCCTCATAATTACTCTCATCGAGAGTTAGGTTATGTATGACCTTTTTAGCCTCTCCTTTGAGAAGACTAAGTAGGTATGAGAATTTAGAAACCTTGTCAAGAGACGATTTCTTATGTATATGAACTTCAAATGAAGTCCAAAAATTGTCCCAATTTTCTGTATCTAATCCTGAAAATGTAGGTAAGTCTAAAGTAGGGAAACGAACCTCTGGTAGTTGGTTACTGAATTGAGACCCTGGGTTACTGGTATTGGATTTAGATTGGTTTGCTAGTTTAGATAGCATGTAAAGTTTACCTTGAGTCTCATCTTTATACTGGGAGATATCGTCTACAATTTGACTTACTTCATCAAGATCAGTATCTATGGTATTCAGTAGAGCAATGTAAGACTGACTTGCAGACCTAACTAGATCAAATTTCAGATCAGCTACTCTTACTGATGTCTCTAAGTAATAAGAGTCAATGGGAGTTTCAAGGCCCTCAGCCTTGTTAATTAGTCTGGTCAAATGACCTTTATGGCCAATATAGGTTCTCTTTAATTGCTCAGGAGTAGCCATGTTGGGCTTGGGTCCAAACTTTATTGGATTAGTATATGTATTACTAATGAAGCTTGGGTACTTGTTCATTAGTTGACAAGTAACATTAAATGTAGCCTTATTTAATGTGGCTAATTTATACTCTACCTCACTTGAGGTTAAATGTACCTACCTAACAACAAGTAGCTAGATATTTTGTGCATTGTCTGAACTTCACCATTAGCTTTCGTCCGGTTAGCTCTTCTATATCACCATTAGATGTAATGGTGATCATCCAGCAATACACAAAATAGATACACACAAAATAATGAGTACAAGATGAAATATTATAGAGACACTCCAATCAGAGTTATCTCAAAGTTTAAATCCCACCCTGGATAGGGTCAGCACAAATGATATAATACATACACTTCTGACTAGCTTAAGTCTAGTCGTGATAATTCCTACCTAAGAACTATAAATTTATTTAGTGTGGGCTTGTACCAAATTCAGCACAATCTCAGCCTAAATTCTACCTAATAAGATTGGTAAAGATTATTGTGGTGCAGTAAGGTGAATATAATTGTGCTGTATTTTTGTTTTTTTTGTTTTTATAGTTTATAAGTGTGCACTTGCACACACAAGTGAAAACATATAAAGGTTATGAGCTGATGCTCCTGGTGACCTAAAGATTCTTACTTCAGTATGAGGTATAGGTCTAAGTGTTGTGGGTAATTGACTGTGTCCCACGAGTGCTACCTTATACATGAGGTGAAAGTAGCAATGAATTGGTGTGACTTAGACTAACTTATGTGTTATGCTGTTGTGGGAGCGTAGTGGGCTCTATCACCGTGAAAAGATCCCAGGGATTGGAGACGTGCACAGTGAGTTGTGCAGTCGAAGAAGGGACCTGGAAGGTGATGGTTGATACAGGAGGTACGAGATATGATAATGTGAGTGACTGTTTCCGACAGGTTGACACCCCCTGCGTGACTGCTGAGCCTCAATGCAGCGTTATGCGGAACGTTGGTCGACCTGACGGTGGCAGAGCGAATGCCATCTTCGGTGTGCAAGCAGCCCTGTTGGAACTAGGTGTGGGCCTAGTAGACGAGTATGTAGTAAGTACTGCCTTGCCCAATGTCGTTGTCACTCTGAATTATCAGACCCCTGTATTCCAGGTTCCTGTCTCCCTGAAGGACCATCGGACCGGTACCAGAAATGCCGTCTGTGATCAGCCATCATCGGTGCCACGACACAGGGAAGTGTCGAGTCGCCCTTCATCGTGTCTACACCGATCCTTACTCGAGAGGTGTGAGATTATGCTCCGGAATAACATCTCGGTGGAGGTGTGGAGAAGTACATCAGGCAGGTCATTGCCTTACATCTGCAAGTTTCCTTTGTGCGAGAGTTCCCCAGTGGTACGGTTCTGTGCACAAGACAGCCTCGCTATTCCAGTTCTTGGAGTATTTGAGTCCATTTGGAGTTGTGTCCCCGTAATAATTTGGTTTGTGTTTTTCTTTCTAGAAACCCAAACCAAATTCCTTTTGGTGGGGAGGTGTTACGAACCCGGATCTAGCGTCCGAGCCCGGAGCAGTGACGACCGCGCCATCTGTGGGTCAGCTCCCGAAACCCCCTCCAAACGGACGACGTGTACTGGCCTCGAGGGCCTGTTTCCAGTCTGGTTCAGCGCTCAACACAGCCGCTGCTGACCTCTGGTGAGGTGGTGCTCAGACACCAGCGCCATCTATGGAGTGGATAGGTGGGCGTTTGTGTCTGAGCCTGTAAGTGAGGTGCCTTAGTGTGTCCCAGTTATTGATGACGTGTCTGTTTACAGAGTCGATCTGGGACTGCTGTCATGGAAGTTGAGTCAGTCTACCCAAGGCAGCCGTCTCCATACCTTGTGCTTTGCTGCAGCAGCTGTGAAGTCGTCCCCCGGAAGAACACTGTGGTGTTACCCTGTCAGTGGAGTGGCAGTAGAAGGATTACCCGGGACCGACTGCTGGAGACGTTTATCCACTGGGGTATTGAGGACAGGAGAGTGATTTTGTGGTATCACACGAGGCTCCTGTCTAGGGCGTTACCCTTATATTGTTCGTGGAGTGGCCTGACCAGCCTTGCTGATCCGGAACCTGCCAGCAGACCTGCTGGACTTGTGGTTGACGGCCTCCACGGCGGTGCCCCCAGTGGAACTGTGTTTTGGCTGGCCTGTGTTTGGGGTAGACTCAGCTTGGTCGAAGGATTCGTCAAGAGACCACGAAAGCACCGAGGACTCAGCACCGAGAGTCTGCATCCAGAGTCTTCAGCAGAAGACGATTTGTGTATTTCCCCTGTACAGTGTTAATACCCCTCCCCCTGTGCACTCTTTTATATATTATTTATTTGGTGATGGTAAATTATAGTCTTAAGTTCTTAACTTTCTTTCCCTTCCGCCTTTAAGTTTCTTGCATCACGAATCACATCCCTTGAAAGCCACTACTGGCTTGGGGTCGGATACAACTTCCTCTAACAACATCAGAGTAAGAACCCCGTTGCGTCCCGAGAGGGCCGTAACAGGTGGTGGTGATTATATATATATATCTGAGCATTTGTATCCTTTCCCCTTTAATTTACTTGCGTTAAGGAACACACCCCTTGAAAGCCACTACTAACTTGGGGCCGGATTCCCAAATTCTAATAACACCAGAAAAGAACCCGGTTACGCTCCAGTAGGGCCGTAACACTGTGACAGACAGGATCTTCTCGCTCTAAATCCATGTTGTCCTGGATTGTGCAATTCATTGTTTTCCATAAAACTAGAAATTTGATTCCTAATCACTCTTTCAAACACTTTTATTATGTGTGATGTTAATGCAACTGGCCTATAATTTTTTGCCAAGGCTTTACTCCCCCCATTGTGCAACGGAGCTTCACAGTAATCTCTTCATCAAACCACAGGTGCAATCACACACCATATATATATATCTCGTGAGAGCTCTATAGCATCTCCCTTCACAACTGTGTCTTACTAGAAACATAGACATTGGTGAGCCCTGCTCACGACATAGATGATACTCTGGCTAATCACTAACTAACGGGGAATTGGAGGGAAAACTGAATTACCTACTTCCACCATAAATGATGTGGACTCGTCCTCTGTTGAGGGTTGAATTGAAGCTCCTGGTCTCGGCTCACGACTTGCTGCAGGGAACACCCCCACACACACTGATGCTCTTCCCAGGACCTTGACCAACACCCAAAAAGCGCGTCTTCTCCGTACTGCTTCTCTCTGCAGGCTCTGTGCTCCTCCACAACCTCTTGAATGGTTGGAGTCGGTCTCCTGGCCATCGCCTCCTCTTCACAACTACGTCTGCAGTCCTTACTCCCGGCTACAGTCGTTCGTATTCCCAGCTAGTTTGTTGTTCTTCTTCTTCACGGTGAACTGGCCCAGCCGCTATGACATCACCTGACTGGTGAAAGTGTACAGTCGTCCCTGACGTCACTGCCCAGGCTTCATTCTTGCTAAGCACCTGTCACTGGAGCACTTGTTGCTCGTTTCCCGTCAATTCTGTCCGCCTCACGGAGTTCAGGAAGACCTCACAGGATGCTCGCAGACCACTGGTGATGCGTATATTCACCAGAGAGGGGGGAATACTGTCAGACTGACAGGACCCCCCCTATCACACGTCTGCCCTTGATGACATATCGTATCTAACTCCTGGCGCCACGGGGGCGCATGGCCCGGACCTACCTCCACTTGTGACATCACACATGCCTGGGGCGTTTCTCATTGGCTCCCTGTACCACGTCACCATTCTTGGCCAATCTGGTGCCACTGACTTCATAACATTTTGGCGCGAAAGTGTAGGAATCGGCGCCATCTTGGCGTCCAAAAGGGCCTAAGCCACTGGCCAAAACACTCTTCTTTAGTTAATTTCTCTCCTATGCAAGAACACCTCATGCTCCCACATATGTCAAATTGTTCTCTGGAAGGCAGAGAACGTTCGGGAAAAGTAGATATGACTCCTACAGCTGGCGTGGGAGAAATATAAGGGGGAAACACCCTCACAAGGCGGAATGGGGTAGTGGAGTGTAGGAGAAGGGGGTAGTAAAGTGTAGGATGAGGGGGTAGTGGTGTGTAGGAGGAGGTAGTGGTGTGTAGGAGGAGGAGGTAGTAGAGTGTAGGAGGGAGGGGGGTAGTGGAGCGTAGGAAGAGGGGTTAGTGGAGAGTAGGAGGAAAGGGTAGGGGTGTAGGAGAAAGGTGGTAGTGGTGTGTAGGAGGAGGGGATAGTGGTGTGTAGGAGGAGGAGATAGTGGTGTGTAGTAGGAGGGGGGTAGTGGTGTGTAGGAGGAGGGGGTAATGGTTTGTAGGAGGAGGGGGTAATGGTTTGTAGAAGGAGGGGGGTAGTGGTTTGTAGGAGGGGGTAATGGAGTGTAGGAGGATGGGTTAGTGGAGTGTAGGAGGAGGGGGTAGGGGAGTGTAGGAGTAGGGGGAAGGGGAGTGTAGGAGGAGGGGTTAGTGGCATGTAGGAGGAGGGATGTTGTGGTGTGTAGGAGGAGGGGGTAGTTGTGTGTATGTGGAGGGTGGTAGTGGAGTGTAGGAGGAGGGGGTAGTGGAGTGTAGTAGGAAGGGGTAGTGGAGTGTAGGAGGAGGGTGGTAGTGGAGTGTAGGAGGAGGGGGAGGGTATTGGAATGTAGGAGGAAGGGGTAGTGGAGTGTAGGAGGAATTTGGTAGGGGAGTATAGGATGAGGGGGTAGTGGAGTGTAGGAGGAGGGGGGTAGTGGAGTGTAGGAGGAGGGGGGTAGTGGAGTGTAGGAGGAGGGGATAGTGGAGTGTAGGAGGAAAGTTAGAAAGAGAGGTCGTTGTGGATGACCTCTGGAGGGTGGCGTGTCACGATCAGCGCCATCTAGGTTGTGTGACGAGCATAATGTCAACTCCCCGGTGAACGAGTGTTACCTCATGGTTTCTCCAGTGTACTGTCCATCCAATTAATGACGTGTTTATGTCCACAGAGGTAACATAAGCAGCCGGTTGTACTGAAGGAGGCAGTTTACCATGGGCAGTCCACGAACCCTTAGCTTGGTCTCGGGTGAAGACTAAGTAAGCTGCCGTCGATCTAAGCAGTGTGTTAAGTGCTAGTATATGCAGTGTTGGTGAAGATCAGCGTAACCCGGGATTGGCTAGTAAGCGTTACGGATTACAAGTGATTTGCCTATCGTGAAGTGCTGCTAGAGGCTTCTGCCAAAGCGTTCGCGACCCTTGTACGAGTCAGTTTGTGACTCTTGTTGGCGTGTGACTGAAGTCTTTTGCCAGTAAGTAGCTGGAGAGCGAAGGTGGGGTGTAGGCACATCGTGATACTGTGTGGGTGAACTGGCCCGTGTAGAAGGTGAACTCGCCAGTGTTGGCCAGTACAGGTGGGCAAGGTACCGAGACAGTGGAAACACTGGAGCAGACGAACACTGCTAACGCATTTGTCCTGTGTGAAGGTGACATTGTTGTACTTAAGTTTATAAATAATCTAGTTACATATTTAATGTGAAGGCGAATGTATTAGTGAGGGGATTTGTCTTGTTTATCCCCCCCCCCTTCAATTTATGCTTTGCACTACTACCAGCTCTTGAAAGCCTACTACCGACTTGGGGTTGGATATTGAATTTGAGGTCATAACATCAAGAACCCAGTTACTGGCCCATAGTGGCCGTAACAATATGGAACTCAGAACAGTGCCCATAAGACAAGGAGTCAGGGAAGGGAGAGCAGACTATATGGAAGGAAACTACATGAAAGTAAGAGTAAAATGTAACTGTGCAATGGGAGGAGGTACTCAGATGAAAGACGGTCCAGGAAATGGTGGACCAAGTAAAACTCAGGTGAAAAGAGGCTGAAGAAAGATTTATACCACCATTAAAGAATAAAAGTAGAACACATAATATCCCGTGGGTCAATAGTCAGTGCCAGGAAGCAGTAGAAGAACATATAATAACGCGTGGTTCAATACAGTGCCAGGAACAGTAGGAGAACATATAATAACCCGTGGTTCAATAGATAGTGCCAGGAAGCAAAAGCAAAAAGTAGGAGGAAGTACATAGGTAAACTGAAATAGATGCAACAGGGTCAGGAATGACTACATAAACATAAGAAAATTGGCAGAAAGAAACTATGAAAAAGTTCTTGCCTCCAAAGCAAAGAAACAACCGAAACTCCTACATAGCCATATAAGAAGGGAAATGATAGTGCATGACCAAGTGACTAGGTTACGAAAAGAAGGCAGGCCAATATATAGAAAATAATGAAGAAATTGGTGAGGAGTTCAATGCCAGCTTCCATGGAGTGCTCACTATTGTGCCTGCACAGCTCCCAGAGTTAGATGGGGGAAGGACCCCGTGATGAGACACTACTAAATATTGAGGTAACAGCAGGGAAAGTTAAAACACAGCTAGCATCACTGCATGTAACTAAAGGTACTGGGCCAGATAGAATATCACTATGGATGTTATAAGAAGCAGCACAGGCCCTCAGCATACCTCTGGCACTAATCGATAATGAGTGACTTACACTGGGGTAATTACCAATCTGATGGAGGAAGGCGAATGTGTTGCCTATCTACAAGGAAGGAGATAGAAAAGAGGCACTTAACTACGAACGAACGAGTTCTCACGAACGAGGCAACAAAGGAGAAAATCATATCCAGGAAGAGCAGATTTGAGAGGTTAGGGGGATATGAGGACGTCATTCTGCAAAGGGACATAATGAGGGAAGGAAGGCTGCAGAAGCAAGGAGGAGACGCAGAGAAAGAGGTGGGGATATGGGAGCCACAGGACTCGGCTCAGTATCTCCAGGAACCTTAGAGGGGAGTGGGAATCCCCCTACTAGCAGGCCAGCACCCCAGGGAGGTTTGTAACGGAAGCCTCCCACGAACCAACCCCTCCATCACCCGTCACCAATCACCTACACCTCCCCAAACAGGAAAGTCCCCCCTTCAGACCATGGCCCCTCCCTCATGTTCCCTGACCCCAGACCCATCATGTTCCCCCCATGCCCTTGTTCTTCCCCAACCCCTACCCTAGACTCTCTGTTCCTGCAACCCATGCCTTTTCCCGTTTGTCCAGCCCTTCCCAGTTTTCCCACTCCGAGCTCTCCTTCCTACCCTACCCCCTCCCTCCCAAACCCCCCCCCCCCCCCTGCTCCCCAGGCACTCCTTCCCTCCCCAACCCCTGACCTCCCTGCCAACCCACCCCAGTCTCCTCTGCATACCCCAACCCATGACCTCCCACCACATGCCCCTCCAGCTCCACCATCCCATGCCCCAATTAACCCGCAACCCCGGACCCCCTCAGCCGCACTACGTCAGATTCCCCTAGCTTCCCTGTTCTTAATCCTCCCAGCCCCCCTCACACCCCAGATCCCCCAGGTCCTCCTTCCTAGGCCCTCCCACCCCAGGCATCCCTTGCCCCCCAACTCCAGTGGAATCAACAGAAACTGAGAATGGACCAACTAGTCCTCGACTCGAGTCCATTACATCCAGCGGTCGCCCCCACAGACGCATTCATAAATTTTAACTTGCTGTTCATTCAGAACAAGAATTTTCTCATATATAAATTAATATTATAATATATTAGCATATTGTGCATATATAGGCATAGGTTAGGTTAGGTGTTTAGGTTCGGTTAGCGATTATTTGCATTTGTAGTACGTGGGTGAAGCAATTATAGCGAAGTGGCTCGAACAAAACTCGTCAGTGAAGCACTTGTTCCGGAAGTGTTCAAACGAAATCAGTTGAGTCGTGTGTAAACCGTTTTTCATTCATAAACCGGGGGTTTGGCGGGTGCATGGAATCACTTTTGGATCTTTGTTTGGAGGACGGGCTGGAATGGACAGAAGAATCAGCTTCAAGGTTATGTACTCGAACATAGATGGGATTACAAACAAGGCCTTTGAACTTGGGGAAAGAACAGAAGATGTAAACCCAGATGTAATTGGATTCACAGAAAAAAAATCTCAGGAATCATAACGAATGCGGTGTTTCCCCAGGACTACACTGTAATAAGGAAAGAGAGGGAAGGTAGGGGAGGAAGCGGAGTGGCTTTACTGATGAAAAAGGAATGAAGTTTCGAGGAGATGGTTATTCCGGGCTGCGAAGGGTTCAGAGACTTCATAACAGGCACCATGACGATGGGAGGACCAAGAGTTGTAGTAGCAGTGATATATAACCCACCACCAAATGAAAGAAGACCCTGGCAAGAGTAAGACAGAAACATGGCAGTTAACACTATCATTGAGATAGCAGCCGCTGCTGCCTGTAGAAATCGATCCCATCTACTCATAAGGGGGGGGGGGCGGGACTTTAATCACAGAAGGATAGATTGTGAAAGCAAGGAACCAAATGGTGCCATGTTAAAAAAAATCGTTGGCAATATTCTCCAGTGTGAGAGCCACAGTACTGTGGGAGCAACCAAGGCTGGCGCATGCAGCATGAGCTAACATCACTGGTGTTCAGCTTCTGACCACAGCTTCGTCTAAAAATGTCAAAATAAATATGTAGGTTATTTTTTTGAGGTTATTTTGAGATGATTTCGGGGCTTTTGTGTCCCCGCGGCCCGGTCCTCGACCAGGCCTCCACCCCCAGGAAGCAGCCCGTGACAGCTGACTAACACCCAGGTATCTATTTTTATTTTACTGCTAGGTAACAGGGGCATAGGGTGAAAGAAACTCTGCCCATTGTTTCTCGCCGGCGCCAGGGATCGAACCCAGGACCACAGGATCACAAGTCCAGCGTGCTGTCCGCTCGGCTTCCGTAAGCGTAACTTAATGTGACTACTATTATTTAGCGATGGCAGTATGACTGACAAAAATGACCAGGATTGTGATAATAGCAGGATTGTTGTGATAATTAGCACTGCGTGGGAGGAGTAATGCAAATGGAGGGAGATAGATAGCATCATTTACTGTGTGGCCACCTGTTATTGTCTGCATTCACCATACCAGCTCAGTGGTTCTCTGTGGTGAATGCAAATGTAGATATTTATATATAATGTGTGTATTTAGTGTAATAACAGCAAAAGGATTATGTTGGGAGGAGCCATTTGGGTGACGGAGGTGACGTCGTCTGCATGACTTGTCTGGCTGTGTAGAGGTTGGTCATTATGCACCCTACAAGCTTAGGTGTACAGTTACGGTGCATACAACATGTAGATACTTATATATAATGTGTGTATATAGTGTAATAACACCCCAAACAGTATTATTGGGGTAGAAATTTAGGGCACCTGACCTTGAAAGAGTGAGGGAGGCAGCCGCCAGCTGACTGTGAGTGTAGCGATGTCTCTTAGTTGCTGAACTAACTATATCAGCTTAGTTGTACAGTTGTGTTGAACAAAACATGTAGATACTTATATATAATGTGTGTGTGTATATAGTGTAATAACTGCAAAACTATGTTTATTGATTTATGAACGTAATAATTGAACCACTAATATGAACACCATACTATTGAGTATAACGATGATTCACACATCTATATAAATAAAAATGGAAATGTTCGTTTGTTCAAAATCGCTAATCCCCGAAAGTTCTTCACCGATTGCTTTGAAATTTTCACACAACGTTCCATTCGCATCTGAGCAGATTTTTATATACATACTATATAGATGTCACGTCTGTGACGGTAAAAAAAAATTATTTTTCTGAAAAACTGTGTTTTTCAAGTGTTTTTCATGTGAGGGAAATCTTCGAAACCTCTTTACCGATTGCTTTGAAATTTTGACACAACGTTGCGTTCGAATAGGCGCATCTTTTTATATAACCTCTATATACATGCCTCACTTGTAACAGGTAAAAACATGCTGTTTTGAAAAACAGTGCCATCTGTTGGACGTAATTGCAACACACGCTGTAATCTCCGAAAGCAATTCACTAATTGCTTTGAAATTTTGACACAACGTTGCATTCTCATACGTGCATGTTTGTATATTCCTACTATATAGATGCCACCCCTGTGACAAGTAAAAACATGCATTTTTAAAAAAACAGCGCCATCTTTTGCACATAATGGCAACATGCACGCTGTACTAAATATGTCACGAATTACATGTCAATATTTCCGATTGTATTGATAAATTTTATTTGAATAGATTTCGATTTATTTTATTTTTTAGTTAATTATTTTGTGACATTGTGTTGGAAATGAGCTCTGTTGTTTACCATACCGTTCATTTCGTAAGTATAAGTATAGATGCCACACCCGTGACAGGTAAAACAATGCTTTTCTTAAGAAACAGCGCCATCTGTTGCAAGTAAGAGTAAGAGTAACACATGCTATACGAGATATGTTACAATTCCTTTTCAATGTTTCTGATTGCATTGATAAGTGGAATTTTCATAGATTTTGATTTATTCTCATTTTGATTTAATTATTTTGTGGGAATTGCACTGGAATTGAGCTGTGTTGTTTACCAGACGTTAATTTGGTGAGTATAGTTAATTTTTTAATTTCTTCATATTTTCATTTAATTTTTAATTGTTTTTCTTATATTTCAGTGATGGGAACATCAGATCTCTTGATGTTCCCAATTTTCTGATGGGAACATCGGATCAATTGGAAAGGCATCGGACGACAGAGTGGGGAATGGTGGGGAATGACAAGGGGGATGGAAGTGAGAGACGGTGGAGTGACGAGGGAACAAGGGAGGGGGTAATGGTAGTGAAGGACGAGGGGAGAAGGAAGTTTGGGATGGGGGAATGGAGAATGGTGGGGAGGACAAAGGGACAGGGAAGTGGGGCATGGTGGGGAGGATGAGGGGATGGTGGAGTGGGAAATGGTTTTGAGGCCGAAGAGATGGGTGAGGGGGGAATGGTGGGGAGGACTGGGGGACAGGGAAGGTTTCTGTGGCTCGGCAACGCTCTTGCGTTGCTGAGCCACAGAAACGTGTGGGCGGGTACTGCTAGTTATATTATATAAATTTATAACACTACACACTATTGAATAATATTACTGCAAAAACCTAAGAAAAAATAAATCGGAGACATTGAAATAATTAGGTAATAATATCTCTGTGGCAACTCCCACCTGTCAACGTGGGTGACCCCGACCGCCTCTGACGACTGCTGTGTCAACGCCCACTTTATGCCAGACCTCCTCGGCCTATATCGCCCAAACTGTCATCTATGATTTTTTTTATTTTTTCAGTGCTCAGGGAACACAAATTAACACTTTTAGAAGAACAAAAATTTAGAATTTTTTTTCTTGCGCACAGGAGTGTAAATGTCCTCAGGACCCTTTTGACAACTTAAGGGTTAATGTACTCTAGGAGGGGGACCAGAAAACAAGAGGCCGGCATTCTGGAAGGGAAACTATGAAGGGATGAGAAAATTCCTAACTGAAATAGCTTGAAAATCCGAGCTCAGCGGAAAGATAGCGAGAAACATAGCGAGCAAGGCAAGACTCATCCCAAACTGCTGCATAGCCGAATCAGGAGGAAAACAACAGTGAAGGAACAGGTAATGAAACTGTGGATAGAGGCAGAATAATTTACTACAAACGACAAGGAAGTGTGCGAGGAACTCGATAAGAAATTCCAGGAGGTCTTCACCTCAGAGCAAGGAGAATTCTCAGAGATAAGAGAGGGAACAATAATTAAACCAGGCACCACTAGAGGAGTTTGATTACCAGTTGGGAGATGAGGAAGCATCTGCTAGAGTTGGACGTGACAAAAGCTATAGGCCCAGATGGAATCTCACAATGGATTCTAAAGGAAGGAGCAGGAATTCTGTGCCTGCCACTCTCCATGCTATTCAACAAATCACTGGTAACAGGTGAACTGCCAAAAATTTGGAAGACGGCCAATGTAGTCCCAATATACAATAAGGGTGATAGGCAGAAGGCACTGAACTACAGGCCAGTGTCCCTAACTTGCATTCCATGCAAGATGATAGAGAAGATTGTGCATAAAAAGCTAGTGGAACATCTGGGGCGGAAGAACTTTGTAACACAACATCAGCAAGAGCTCAGAGATGGCAATTCATGCCTAACAGGTTTAATTGAGTTCTATGACCAAGCAACAAAAATCAGGCAAGAGAGAGAGGGTTGGGCAGACTGTATATTTCTGGACTGCCAGAAAGCTTTTGATACAATACCGCATAAGAGACTAGTGCACAAACTGGAGATGCAGGCAGGAGT